>NW_003202972.1:15415-27471 GCF_000006405.1 Perkinsus marinus ATCC 50983
TGCTGATTTGGCTTTCATGTACGTCAAACTTTCAGAGAGGGAATTACTCCTGGCATTTCAGGCGGGCATTAGACTCAACGACAAGTAGGAGCAGGGGGGAAATGGTCGTGACTGGGTCGAATTTCAGATTTGCGAAGACGTTCTCTAAGACGCTCATCGCGATGCAGGATCATGTTGCGAAAAAGAAGGGAAAGTTCATGTCGAGCCATGGTAGGTATTACTCGTCGGCGAATGGGCATCTGGTGAAGTTGATTTTCAACAGGATGATGACCGTAGTGATATCACTACTCTTGATATGTCCTCAGTGAACTCGATATAGCTCCTGCGACGTCGTAATTCCGAAATTTGATTTCCCTTGAAAACAGTTTTCAGTGTTGGAATTTATGTTCGCTCTCCTCAGCTGATTTTGGGCGTTTCTCCCACTTATTAGAGAAGTTTGCGCAGGAATTTCGGGCAGGGGTGTACAGAAATCAACAATAATTTTCCAACTCGTGTAGTAGTTGATCATGCGCATATATACTCCGACACTGACCGCTTTCTACTACCCTCAGCTCTGGCTGGTCTAGCAGTGTTGTCATTGCGTCGTGAGGACCTCATAAGATCCGAATATTTCATTCGTATTGCTAAGGAGCTCTTCGAGAGGGGGGCGAGAGATTCCAGGAGGAGAAAGGAAAAGGACGGTCTGCGAGGCCTCTGGACGAAGGCTGTGCCGGGGGTAGTATTCTTTTGCGGTTTTAGAGAATATGTGCGCTGTCCTCAGCTGAGCTTGGGAGTTTTTGCAAACGAATTCGGCGTAGAGAATCACAGAAAACAACAGAAACTTAACGAAATTTCTCGGAAATTTTCTTGTCACCATTTCTCACTCTATCATTGTTATCAACAGAATGAAAATTCGCCCATTTCAGCAGAATGTGAGTATAGTGGAGTGTTGGAGAAACATGTGTCCGCTTCCCTCAGCTGAGCTCAGGAGGTTCCTCACTAGTTATAGAAGTTTACTTACGAATTCGGGTAGAAGTGTACAGAGAGGAATTCGCCCTGAATTTCCTATACCAAAAAGAATTTCCATGTTGTCACCAACACATGTAGTTGAGCATGCGCATATCTGTGTAGAGCATCTCACGTATGGTTGATAATTGCATTGTCTGTGCATTTTCAGTCGGCACTTCTGGTGTTTTGCGATTCTTATTCGACTGCTATCGTTCGAACAGGAATGCACTGCGAAATTGATATTTTCTGGTTGCTACTTACGTATTTGCGGACGCGAACGCAGGAGTATCGCCTCGCCGAGATCGCTAAAGGTCTGCGAATCTGCCATCGCAGAGGGTGTGTCTCTCAAGATGTCGTACACGGGATAATCGATCGAGTGATCGATTTCCTACGGGACTTCACCGCGCGAGATGTCGTCGCCTTCGTCGATGCTATTACTCGGTTTGGATGTACTGATGATGTCCATCTCACTTTCTCAAGAGTCGCCCTTGATATCGCCGCGACCGATGTGGACGGTCTCAAGCGTGCCGAAGTAGCTACGCTGATTATCGGCCTCTCAAGATTCACCGGTGATCGGATAAAGGCTCTTGATTGCGCGTGCGTGCAAAAGCTCATACGGAGGTTGAAAGAAGAGGATACGGGGGAGATGAGAAATTTTGAAGTTGTAGAAGTACCGAAATGTCTGTTGCGAAATAGTCTACTCGATGAGGTGCTATTTCAACGGTATTATGCAGCAGCCTGTGATAAAATGTGCGTTGAGGAAATGCAAGATGGCAACAGAGAGCGTATCCTGAGCATAGTAGAAGTGGTGTCTCTTTTGGTAACGTATAGTAAGGCAGGTTTCTCCCATCCGAAATTGATATGCAAACTGGGCCAAATGCTGGCGGTGACAGGCGTGGTGATGGGGTTCAATGCCGCACAGGTTTTAGCGGTATATAGAGCGATTAATCGGCTGAAAATAGCGGAGCGAAGCGATGATTGTTTTAGTATCGTTTTAGAGCAGATTAATAGATGTATATACCAGTTAGTGGCTGTGAGGGAGCTGGAGGTGTCAGAAGGCCTCGCCCTCTTGGAGGCAGGCGCTTTGCGGTTGGAGTGTGGTATGGTGCTCGCCCAGTACACGCTGGGTCGGACAGATGATGAGAAAGTTCGACATGATGTTGAAAAATTGGTTGAGGCCATCGAGAGGCCACCATAATGGATGTGTTTCTGTGTGCAAACGCTGTAGTTGAGCTTCGGATAGAAATTCCAAATTTTAACGGCTCGCAGGTGAACGAATGCATGAAATGAATCTCAATGATTCAATCATTGAAACTTTGCTCGCCGATGGCTATGATTAGCATCATCATGCCTTAGGCATACTGAGCTCTACTGAGAATTCCTCAATTCCTGAGAGCAACCAAGATGGACTTTATCGGTCGAACTCACACTGTAAATTCCGATTCCCTAAACTCTCGCAACGAAACGCAATAGAGAATTTGTGTTATAAAGCCGCGGCTCACTCGGGTGCTCTGATCTCGTCACGGCCGGTAACGGATGCATAGAAACTTTTGAAACCTTCGACTGGACCAGAACTGTTAACACGCTTCGAGGATGAGGATCTCGACGAACACTGCTCGCTCTCGAGAGTCATAGTGAACAGTACAGGATCGGAATTTACTATTTTGATCATCTGAGAAAAGAGGTATGATACTCCTGAAGCGGTCATACGAATCGCCTGCCTCTGTGGTTTCACTGATCTGATTGCATGAGGAAATAATACCTCCGAATTCGAGTCTGTAATCTTCACAATTCCATCTGGAAAAATTTCATACCAAAAAGCTTGAAATTAGATCTTTAAACAGCTCACCTCAGCCCCTCTGTGGTGCAGGACCGTACTGGACCTTCCACGGGCAACAGCCCAGCGTAATACCGATTGTTCGGTCGTACAGATTCCGGTCTGCCCAAATGTAACGAATGCTCACCAGCTGGGAGGATCTGATGGGGAACTTATAGTAAATCTGATCGCGAACAAAATCGATAGCGAAAAGAAGAATGTGCTTCAAATCGCACAGTTGGAGGTATTCACAAGAGCTGAATTCGACTCGAAGAACTCCATGACGTAATCCCACTTATGTGATGATGCACTCAATTGCCCAAAAACAGCGCGAGCATATATAAAGGGAGCCGTCAACTCACCATAGCGAGGCAATCGGGGTCGAAGAGAATCGGTCGGAACTGAGTGATAGAAATGGGCACGAGCCCGCGAAGGTGCCATAACTGTACCCTGTTTGGAAGGTGAACTGCATACTCGCCTGCACTCTCTCTAGAGCGCCCTCGAGTTGCCGTTAACAGTGAGTTCACAATGGAGAACGTATGGTCCAATCGGCCAGCATAGTTTATCGATCCAGCAACAGCCACCAAGGGGTCGACATTGTCACCTGTAGACGCATCCTTCGACTAGACAGGGGTCATCCTACTCCCGAAAAACTCATCTTGATGATTGCCGTAATGGTAGGCTGCATATAGCATGCACTTATCTAGATCGGTGTTGCACTGAGAGAATAAAATTCGGAGACATAGCTCAGATTTTGTACGACATAGCTGCCTCAGCGGGGCTCAAGGCTTCCTAGGGAAGTTCCTATTCGGTATCAGCACACGTAGTAGGTTATGTTCATATTTCTGCGATTGGTAAAATGTGAAATAAAAATCCATGAAAAAATTAAAAATAATAAATGAAATCGAATAAATTTTACTCACCTCGTCAGAGCACCTGATGACCCGAAGTGGCGAGCCGAGCTTGGAAGATTGGAAGCTCTTAATGACTTCTGGTCGTACCTGTCCATGGGAATCTTCTCAATGCACTTGAACGATTCTCGAAAAGCTCGATCGATGACCGAGATTTTCATTGGAAAATGTGATGGTGAGTAAAACGGCAATAACGCTCTTACTGAATCGAAATCCCCAATGATCACGTCGGGCACTAGCCGACCGCTGAATTGGTCGTGGAGTCTGTTGGAGCCACCATCAGCACATATACGGACCCCTGCAAATGGGCAAACATGAGCCGCTTGTTGGTCGTAATAATATACTCCTCAGAAGAGGCTCGACGATAGTGAACAAATGGGAGAGCGTACGGACGGTGACGGAGGAGGGTGAGCTAGGATGCACCCTGATCTCATCGAAACTCGGAAGAGTTAACTCCCCTATTGGAAAGGCTACAATGCTGTGATGATTGCGACTTCCGTGGAAGTTTCGTCTGAGTTCAGGAACTCAGACTTTATGGTTCGATTTATCATCAACAGACCGCTTGAGTGATTCGACACTTACCAGCGCTCTCCCATAAGTTCCTCATGACCGCCGATCTAGGCAAGGGCGAATTCAAAACGATCACGGCTAGCGGCCGGACCGACGACTTCAAGCCTGATGTACACCATAACAACTACGCCGACCAACTTCAACTATATCATTCTCAGTCGCGACGATGGCTGTTACTTACCGGTCACTGCACTTCGCTGTAGAAACGGCCAGAGTTCCCAAACGGCCATGAATAGGTATAATTCAACCCCAGGAATTGGTACCAGCACCCAACTAGCGAACCAAACAAATGGAAAATTGTAGTGAAACATGAGAAGCACCACCAAATGTGTTGAAGAATCTGCGAGGGCATGTCTCGACCTTTCCCTTCAGCTGGGCTACTCCGACGTGTTGGCGGAGTGGATTCTGCGGCTACATAGTCCTATAACGTGCGGGAACTAGCTGACAGTGTTAGAATGTTTGCTTTCCTAAGCTGAGCTCAGTGGGAGCTGTGTTTCCCCACTGGTCAAACAAGTTTACACACGAATTGGTACAAGTTGCTACGGGTAATCCCATTTATCCAGTTCACCTTCCCTGCCAGCAGCCCGCTAGCGTTTCGTCTCGACGCGCCTCCCAAAAAGATAGGTTAGCTTGAAGTTAGGAAGCTTGTTAGTGTGCAAGATTCAATCTTGAAGATTGCACTAACTTTGAGCGGATGGAGGTCGAGTACAGTTTTGGACAGTTCTGAACGATTGCCTATTCTTGCAGCGTGACACTATCGACGGCTCCTGGTGAGTTCGGACGGCTGACGAGCCGTTATACAAATTGAAACCTGAGGAAAAGACTTCACGATTTCATAGTTGTCGATAGCGCACCCCCAATGCCCAATACTCCGAGGCAACTTAACACCAGTGATAGTTCCGAATCTCATGGGTTAGGAAGTTGAGTTTCGAGGGTGGGATTTGTTGACACATAGTGCAGCTATGAAATTCCATGACCCAGAGGAATAGGAGAGGGTGGATGTGATGGTCACTGGCAGTGACTCATTGCTGAAGTGCAAGCAGCACGCTGCAGCTGATCACCTTGTCCACCAGGAGGAGGAGGAAGTTCGCCTGGATGCCCTCCAGTGCCTGGAGTCCAGTCGCCACCTTTCTCGGGCGACCTCCGCATCCTACCTACGAGTCGAGGCCCTTGACTCAAGGGGGGGGGGGGGGAAGAAAGCACGACCTGATGTTACCCCACAGGATTCACATCAATACATTCATCTTATTTGTATGTGATAAGTCTAGCGTCTATCGAAGCACTTGTGCACGCTGTGGTTTCTGCTGCGTGCTTCATTGTGCACGTTGTGTTCCTCTGTCGTCCAGGATTTCACTCTCGTCGACTCCGTACTAGGAATCACTACCACGATTGGAGTTCCGACTGCTAGGTTGTTGCGTCGCTTGTTACGATGAATGCTCTCCAATTAATTACTCGTTTGCTCTTACGTATGATTATTTCACCGTGAAACTTTGACGTCGAGGTCTACACAATCAAGACCGTGTTGCCTAATCGCTGGATCGGAGATCCTGACTCGTGTAACTAACGCGTGTATTATGCGTCGAAATGGATGGTCAAGTATCTCTGTCCTAGGGTCTTCCTGGTCCCGGATATTGAACTTGTGCAGTCTGGACTCGGAGTCCGTTTTCCTGACGGTCCTGTTCAATATCCGCGATGCAATTCTGCTCCTTCCGCTACCACGTTTCCAGGATATACAATACCATAGGGTATATAAGCAGGATTCTAACTTCCTAGTCGTACGAAGACACACTTCACATGCCCCATTGGGGCAGCCCCAACGTCATTTTCTCATGACCAGTGTTGTTTAGCCCAAGTGATATCAAGACGTGAAAGCCTGTGAGTTGAACTCGCTAGCAATTCCATCTATATTCACTTCACGTTTTAGGCGTGACGGTCACGCCTAGAATGCGAAGTAGAGGTAGCCGTGAAGCAATAAAGAGTAGGTCACTTATTGCTCTCTTATTTTAAATAAGTTATTTATCACGACATTCACGCGTTAGGGCGACTTGCCGTATCATTTATTCTCCCAAGTCCAGATCGCCTGACGAGAGGGAACAGGATGCGCAACCGCATTTTGCATTTTCAAACCATATCCTGCTAGCTAACTTAATTAACTCCACCCTTTATCACGTCCATCACGACCAATATCCGGCTCTGCTTTGAGATTGGTGAAGAGCGTAGGGGATACATGAGATGGCCTTCACATCGAACATTACGCTGGCATGCGCTAGAAACTTCCGAAAAACTGGACTGGTAAATCACCACTGATAATTAAAAACAGTAAAGGCGACTATCGGCAATTCATCGCTCGGTACTTGCCTCGTCTTTTTGGGGCTAACGGTCCTGAAATCTACGATGATTATGTGAGCTTGGTGCTAGCCGAGTCAGAAGCTCAACATGGTCGGGCTATCCGAAACTTTTTGGAGATATCATGGCGCACATCTACAGAGCACACGGTTAATATTGACAAGCTACAAGTCAGTGATGGACATATAGCTCTTGGAATCAACATGAACCTAGATCTCGACACCGGCGCCAACTGTCTATGCGTCCCAACATTATACTATGAGAGCCTCATCAAGGATATTGGAGCTCAAGCTGGCAAGGCTGCGGGTACGCATGTTGACGATGTCAACTTGACATCAAGTTCGACTCAACAGAGAATCTCTGTCAGAGATGCTATGGTCCTTCCCTTGCCAATATATAAGCAAGTTGCCACTGTTGAGGTTTGACTTGGGTTCTAAAGGCATAACTTCATTCACGGTGGCATACACGAACTATGCCAGGAATCAATATGGTATCTGTTTACTCATTCTCGCAAAGAAAGTAGAGGTGCTAAGCACCTCTACCTGGTGCTTGGACTTTCCCTGATCGTTTGCTGATTGGTAATTATTTTGAATTCTTAATATTTGTAATTATTTTTTCTGCGGTCCACGGTCTAGTGCATCATATTTACGCTTGCCGGACCCAGCTCCCCAATAAGCGTGGCTTCGGAATTTGCCCACGTGGTTGGCGGGCAGAGTTAATTGAGGAAACTTTTCCCTTGAAAATTTTCGACAAAATGAAAATAAAAATAAGAACTTCTTATTAAGAAGGAGATTCACGACTCTGAGCTTTGAATATGTACGCTAGGTCCTCAGAGAACTGAGATTGAGCTTGAGATTGCATAGTATCGATTTATTCGGTGGTCACATGACACGCAGCGGCGATGAGACTTTCGTGACAGCTGTGAACATCTCGTCAACATTGTGAGCGTCATTCGTATTGCTTGTACTAGTTCGATTCTTTGATCGGTGTTGGTAGGAGATCTGGGAGTCAGCTTCCATTAGCAAGTAATGAGGAACTTCAAACGGTGACGAACGACAATAGCATGGCCCGTCGGACAGACCAGAGGAACTGCAAGCGACAGGATGTGTGTTGCTTTCAGAACCAACCACAGAGTTCGACATCTTCCGTGTTGAAGACGTTGTCACTCCCCTACCTGACGATCCGAATATTACTGATCCGAATACACTCTTCTACCCACTACCCAAAACTATACCAACAAAGAAGGTAAGTTGACTCGGAAGACCCATTCGGGAAGCTACTGTCCATCGGATCTTGGAAAAGCCCAAGACTGCACACAGGTGCTGACGAACGTCATTGCCAATCTGGCATGCCAAGGGCGAACGGTCAAAACTCGAGCAGCTTGGGCAGACGATTTCCTATCAGCTACTAGCCAAGCCATCGTCTGCGACAGCTTTTGGTGACCAACAACACACCGTCAATGCTTCCATACTTTTTGTAGGTTTTGTATTTGTCATTACTTCAAACCTAAACTCTATCGTGCAACCGCAGTCAAGCTTTTCGACAGAATATCCGCAAACTACGTGAAGTTGTTGGACGTTATTAAGCCCAGTCGACGGGAATTCTTTTTTGAGGTGGGAACTTCCCGCACTCCAGACCACCTGAATTAGTGCTGCCCGTCACTCAGAGGTTTTACGACGCTGTGGCACAAACGGTGCTATACGGTTTGTTCTTGGCTTTCCCGAAGTCGCGGATGAGATTCAGCAACGAATTTAGGAAATCCCTTGTCTCGTTGTTCGCCTTCTGGACCACTGGTAAAGGGTCTTGAAGCTACCACCAATGTATCACAACACATGCAGTATTGTTGATGTCCGCTCGTGATGCACTATCAACAGCGTCTTTCGCTCCCCAGTGGGGAGGCCTCACCCCACGGTTAGGTGCCATTCCTGAGTTCCCAGACACCTCCCATTGGAAGCTCAATCTCGGTGGGGGCGACGTATTAGCGATGATGGCCGAGGGAAAAAGCGGCACCAGTAGGCTCTTTCAGTCAATACTGGAGGAACTAAGTTAGCTCAACTAACCCTGTCGCTGATCAGAGACCCCGATCATCCAAGAGGAGTCCCGTGAATTCGATGAGTTTCCGCCGAACTCGCAGGCAAGTGCCGTGCTGTCGATTCATCTCAGTCGCCCTTTAGAACGTCGTTGATGATGAAGCCTATGCAGCGCTGAGCCCTCAGGGAGACGACTCCGTGGCTGGCCGTGTAAAAGTGCAATTGAAGTAACGTCCCCGCCTACTTTGCCGACGCCGTCAATGTTCAACGTAGATATTCACCCTTAGTACAGCATCATCTACGAGCAAAGAAGTACAAGAGTCACGGCTCGATAGCCCCTTTACTGTAAGGCATTCGGGATTCGACGATCCAGTTATGGGCGACTCACTTTACATCCGTATTGGCTCTTCCTCTGACTAATTGTGAATATTATTCTCCATCGATCGTGTCTCCTGGAGAGACTCGCCTAGTAGAAGTGCGTTTTCGTTTATCTTATTTAGCTGACCTCATTATGACTCATAATGAGACATCTTAAATCGGGCTCACTCATAATTGTTTAGTTTGCTCGATTAAGGAGGTCCCGTTCTGGAATTAGAAGCGATGACAGTAGAAGACTCGAGCGTGCGCTAAAGGAAGGGGCCGAAGCCATAAGTACCACCAAAGAAGCTATTGGGGAATATAAACGACTCAGTGAGGCCACTGAAGGAGAATGGCCACTTTTTTGCCGTCACGTTAGCATCTGAACGTCTGAGTGGCTCAGCAGCAAATCTTTCAGGCGATCAACTGCGACAGGAGGAGAATACATTGGCCGTCGAGACAACCAAAGAGAAAAGGCGTTTGGAGGTGGCTTTGTGTTGGACACTGCATGAGAAGAGATTCCCCAACTGACATTGTTCGTCGATGACGAATCGTCATGGTTGTACTCTTTATCAATGAAGCCTCACTCGATTGATAATCATATATTTGACATAGCTTAATTCTTGTTGCCAATGGTGATGCCGAGTTTCAGGCACGTCGTAGAGATATTATGAACGCCGATGTTAGCGAGTATTCGAATTATTTAGTCAGCCTCAACACGATGGAAGACGAGGGCGAGATCTTCAATTTGGAACATTCCAAGAACTAGCATGTTACCTTTTGTAGGCGTTGTCCAGTATTTAGAAGCCCCATGTTGGGTTCCGTTAGTCAGTACCGAGAGTGCGTCCGGAAATGCTAAATAAGGCATGGGTCATGTCACATGACTCATGTGTCTAAATAAGCCAAATTCTGTCCCCAACGCATCAGACCCCTATAAAGGGCTTGCATGCTAGAGTGTCCGCGTTTGCCCGGGCCAGATTGGCCCATACATTGCCCACATTGGAAATAGAAAACTGTGAATAAGTGAGCCAAAAGCCCGTGATACTCCAGTAATACTCCAATAATACTTGAAGTTTGAATAGTAGTTGAATAACTACTATTAGGTAGCTGAATATTTCAAGTTGAAATAATAGTGATTCTCTGGTTGCTTCCATTTGTGTCAATTTCTGCTGCCGTTTCTTGGTAGCGGAAGAAATAGAACTGAGGATCTGGGCGTATATCTGCGTGAATCTGATCGCTAAGTTTTGCATCGGAGTGAGCGCCTAATACTGCTCGTCACAAGACCATTGGTCGTGATAGTGCTGGTCACAGGACGCCTCGTCGTAGTAGACAGTCTACTGTGAACTACTACTAGTAGTGCTTGTCACAGAATCACCAGTCTCACTAATCACGGGAGCAGCGCTTGTAGACTACGAGTTGTAGTAGTGCTCGACGAGCACTACTTTGATGAGCACCGTTCCTCGAAGGACGGTCCTTCAAGGACCACTGGCCAGAGTGACAGATGGGATTAGATAGTATAGTGACATCGTCTGCAAAACATAGACGCTACTGCTCTTGACGCTGCTGGGAGCCTGCTGCATGTTCATAACTCTGATATATGATCCGCAAGTATTTTGGATGTAGACCAAAACTTGCATTCGGGTTTCAGATGAACCAAGATGAATAAGCGAAAGGGAATTGATTTGAGACAGAAGTAGCTGATGATAATATCAGATAACCATGCCATCTGCGGAGGTAAAAAGATACATAGGGAGTCCCTATTAGGGACACTGTCTCCGAGACAATGATGTACACGAGACACACGCACAGGTGACACTCGTGACACGACGCAGCGAGGCTAGCAAAAATGAGAAATCTAAGGCCCGAATTGGGGTCGCAGATCAACCGGACAATCGCTGGGTTTTCGGTTTCGATCGGTAGATGGATGGCATCGTTCTGCTCGTTTGGCCGCCTAAACCGAATTAACACGCTAAATTTCCTCTTGATGGTTTTGGTTGCCGAAGCTTGCTGCCGCGATTCATCAGGTGAGCTCGAGCCGCGAGACAAAGACGTGCCACTCAGCTATATTGCGATCCAAAATATTGGTCAGAATGCGTTCTTCTATGCCCGTCCGACTGCTCGCCTTGGTTTATGTATTTGACGTGTTGGAGGTCTCCCGAGGAGCGACTCTCAAGCTTGATGTGAAGTACGAAGATATGCCTCAATACGGCCCCGGATTGTATCATACTCTGGTCGGCGAGAATGGCCAGAAGCTACATGCTCTCGTTGACACTGGATCGGGTTTCTCTTTCTTCATCTGGAAGGATTGGTACGAGAAAGCCAGTGGGCACTCCTGCAGTACTTGGCCCATGGGGTGTTACGCATGCTCGGCGCCTTGCTCGGTGGGTAAAGTTACGGGAACTGCTACTTTCGTGGACAAATACATGGTGAAATTTTTCCAGCGCAAATCGAAACTAACCATGGGTCAGGTGTCGCAGATCCTCACTTTCGGGCTGATATTCGGTCAGAAACCTCCCGTCAGTGCAGCTCCTCCGACTAACTTGTTGGGTCTTGGCTATGATGAAGGTGATGTGAACTTCCCGTCTCTGATGACGCAGTTGCGATCATCAAAAACTGTAACGAGCGGGATCATTGCTCTCTACTTATATCCTGCCGCTGATCCCATGGAAGCATCGGCTGATGGAGGCATAATTCTGGGTGGAGGTGACTCTGCATTATATGAGGGTGCATTGAGGTATGTCGACTTCTCTACCGACAAAGGGTACACGGTTAACATTGACAAGCTACAAGTCGGTGATGGACACATAACTTCTAGAATCAACATGAACCTAGATCTCGACACCGGCGCCAACAATCTATACGTCCCAATATCACACTATGACACTCTCATCAATGGTATTAAACTCAAACTGACCATGCTGCGGTTTAGTTTAACCCAATGACCGAGCAATGGTATTTTCTTTGCCCATACATGAGCAAGTTGCCACCGTTGAAGTTTTACTTTGGGGCCTCAGGGCACAACTCCATTCACGATGACAT
>NW_003201497.1:0-1012 GCF_000006405.1 Perkinsus marinus ATCC 50983
TCGCCTGTACCCATGCGGGGGTGAGATTTGTGTGAATTGGGTGTCGTGTCGCGGCCTGACCGGTGATCAGCTGTCCATCCCAAGGTGCCACTAAGGTCGGGTGGGAAGGCGGAAGTCATCACATCCGATCATCTGAAGGCGCGGGTACTGGCCAAGGCTGGGAACAGAGCAGGCAATACCGCACGATGGGACCAGTGAGGGTGGAGAGCGGCTGAGAGGTCGGTAGCCAACACAACAACAACGAGATGCAAAACACACAGATCGCTTTTGACACCCCGCGGAGTCTGCAGGAACTACTGTGGGACTCGGCTTTTGAACAATGTTAGTACGGAAATAGTTTCTCTAATTGCATTTCGTGGTTCTATAGTGTAGTGGTTAGCACTCTGGACTTTGAATCCAGCGACTCGAGTTCGAATCTCGATAGAACCTATTCCTGCCTGTCTATGAGACTGTCGACACACTGCGTTCAGTCTCTAAGGGACACTTCTCTAAGCACCACACAACTGTTACCACTCCCCGGTCAAACGCCCGAGAAATATACCTAATGTCAGTATGTTGATTGATTCTGTATAAGCTGGGTGAGTTGCGATCGCCTGTAACCCATGCGGGGGTGAGATTTGTGTGAATTGGGTGTCGTGTCGCGGCCTGACCGGTGATCAGCTGTCCATCCCAAGGTGCCACTAAGGTCGGGTGGGAAGGCGGAAGTCATCACATCCGATCATCTGAAGGCGCGGGTACTGGCCAAGGCTGGGAACAGAGCAGGCAATACCGCACGATGGGACCAGTGAGGGTGGAGAGCGGCTGAGAGGTCGGTAGCCAACACAACAACAACGAGATGCAAAACACACAGATCGCTTTTGACACCCCGCGGAGTCTGCAGGAACTACTGTGGGACTCGGCTTTTGAACAATGTTAGTACGGAAATAGTTTCTCTAATTGCATTTCGTGGTTCTATAGTGTAGTGGTTAGCACTCTGGACTTTGAATCAGCGACTCGAGTCGATCTCGATAGA
>NW_003201283.1:0-995 GCF_000006405.1 Perkinsus marinus ATCC 50983
ATAGAAAAGAGCTATTCACTAGAGCAGAACTCCTTGCAGGAATGATGAATGACCGCCCGGTACCGCAGAACGCGTTGCGGAGATGAAACAACCGCCTAAATTCACGAGCCGCCGCATGCGGTTTCAAAATGTGCTTGCAAGCAGGAACTTCGATGTCACGAAAAAGTTGTGCAGCTTGTGCCGAGCTAGCTGTAGTATGCGATGAGAACTTCAGCAGTTGGAGTTATCAACCGAGATGGAATGCGGCCTACCATGGGAGAGATATAGTAGCAGTTAGCGATCTCAGGTACGCGTTTAAGGCCTAATCAGACTCTTGGCCGCGGGATGGTTGACGACGGTACGTCCGAGAAGGGATTCTGATGTACCTCTACAAGTATCACAGGAATACTCAATCCCTACATAAGTGATATGCACCGCTAGTCTAATGGTTAGGATATCTGCCTTCCAAGCAGATGGTCCGGGTTCGATTCCCGGGCGGTGCAGTTCGTATCAACGAGAGAAGGGTCTCTAGGCTATCGTAGAATAGTTATGCTCAGCACGTCAGGGCGATACAGGAGTTTCTACGTATGAGCAGCTTGGCGCAGTGGATAGCGTGTTGGGCTCATAACCCATAGGTCCTTTGATCGAAACAAGGAGCTGCTATTCATTACAATACACTCGAGATGGTTATTAAACTGAGAGGTGCAGCTTATCGACTGCATAGATCAGTCTTACCGAAAAATTTCCACTAAACAGAGTCGGTGTTTTCGTACCATTCCGTGCGGTTGGCCCAACCGTGCCAGTTCAGGGGAAAAACAACATTAATAAAGCGTTGTCCATGCATAGAAAAGAGCTATTCACCTAGAGCAGAACTCCTTGCAGGAATGATGAATGACCGCCCGGTACCGCAGAACGCGTTGCGGAGATGAAACAACCGCCCAAATTCACGAGCCGCCGCATGCGGTTTCAAAATGTGCTTGCAAGCAGGAACTTCGATGTCACGAAAAAGTGTGCAG
>NW_003216026.1:0-963 GCF_000006405.1 Perkinsus marinus ATCC 50983
AGAGCCTCCCTCCTAATCCGTGGGTACACCGCCTTTCCATCCAATGGGACGCTCTTACAGAGGAGGAGCTTCTTTTCTCCTATAGGGGAATGTGCTTTTGACTTCTCCATCCTATTCCATGTAACATCAATGATGTCCTTGAACTTATCCTCTTCAATCAACATCGCTGTATTTCCCGTATCCAGAATACCTGGCTCGGCCCACTTGCTCTTGCGCGAGTTGGTGAGTTTCTTCCCCCGAAAGTCTACGACTTTGCAAGTCCTCACTGGGACTGCTATCTTCACTCCCTCAACGAGCACATTCCTACTAAAAGCAACGAACGACGAGCTGCTCAGCGTCTTAGATGGACCACCAAGTATGAGATTGCCAGATATACCAGGCCCTCCCTCACTCATGTGAACAGAGTATGAAAGGGTTGTTATAACACCTCGCCTCTTCAGTTGATCTAGGAACGTCTCAGGAATGCGGGGACGACCGAATGATAGACCCAATGTTGCCATAGGAGCTCTCACATAGGGAGTTGGGAAGTGAATGACCAAGCCGAACGTGAAGTTCGAAAGTTTGGACTTGCCAATCTCAAGGGTGACGTTGTGTTCAACATAGTGATAGGTTCCGTCATCGAAATGCACCTCCCATTGCTTTCGATCTAATATGTCACGACAAGGATTATCCCCAGGGCAGAAGTAGCATCCATAATATTGCGTTTCACAGCTACCTCTACCATACATTCTCTCATATTGTGGACCATAGAAAACAAAGCTCCTACTCGTACCGGATGAAGCTTCGAGCAGTAGGGTCTGGCCATCGAGGGTCAGCGGCACGGCACCCTCAGAAACGCGCAATTTGAGGACCTCAAATCCCTGGGGATCACCTGTGACCAGGGTGATGAGGGCTCCTACGACAACCGCAGTCGGGGAGATTATATGCATTACCAATTTAGTAATGACGACACTACCGACACGG
>NW_003212990.1:0-1065 GCF_000006405.1 Perkinsus marinus ATCC 50983
ACTATCACGATCATTTGAACGCTAGGTACGCTTTTTAAAGAGCCTCTCATGGAGACTTTTCCTCGAGCGTGGTTACCTTGACCCAGGATCATTCTCGTCTCACTGCCAGATCCGCGATCTCTGGATACGGCGACCAGCGCACTCCAAAGATCATTATCGCTCAATGCCAACTTCGTAATACTGAGCAGAGATGAGATGCTGCGCGACACAACATGAGCCCCGTGCCATGGGGCCCATGGCACGATTTTGACATGGGCTCACTCGGAATACTCTTGCATTCTTGGAAAGAGCCTTATCTGTGCAGCTTGTGACTTGATATTTCTAGTCACTCTCTGCTGCTGCTCGCGGAGTCTGTGGAGTTGCGTATCGCGCCAGAGGTCGTAGTTGGCCGCAGGAGGATAATGGAACTACACGTGAAGGCATAGTAACAAGTCATACAATCTCAGGCGTAGCCCTAACTTAACGTTGATATCCTAAAACAGACATTATAATGTTTAGTACGGAAAGAAGTCTCTCCAATCTCACAGGCAGCCCAGGTTCCGCTCCCGACATTTCGGGGATAGTAGATATCCCATTGAGGTTTCTTTGATATTCTGAACCATGCGAACTGCTGGGAGTTATCAAAAGGATCAGATTGATGAGCAGAATCATCGGCAGGATAGCCTGGCGAAACTATCTATCAGAAACAGGGTTTCCAGAGCAAAACTCAGCCCAGAAATTCTGTGAGGGACACCTCATAGTCGTGAATAGTTTGTATTAGCTCATGCTCGTCCGATTTTTTTAGTAGCCTCTATAAGTGAGTGGTCACCTGCAAAAACTAGGGTTGGGTCGAAAGGAGGGCACTCCTCCAAGAAGGGGTCGTATTCATCAAAAGTGGAATATTGCGGGGGCATATCGTCCAATCGAGAGAAAAGTGCCATGGCACACATTGGAGGTGCCGAAGACAAGTCACAGGGTCCAGCAACATCGTTCTGGCTGAAAATGGAAAGTACAAAATGCGGAGGAGAACAGTCTGTACTTGAAGCCAGGACAGTGTGCTAAGACATTATGACATAGTGTATTACA
>NW_003216182.1:0-5636 GCF_000006405.1 Perkinsus marinus ATCC 50983
CATTGCCTCTTGGATATCATTGGACGTCATTTTGAGTAGATCAGCCGTAGAAGTAGAGTCATCAGCTACTCCCTCGAGCATGTCAGCAACATCCACACCTGTCCATTTGATAATGGTCTGTGTTGTGAAGGCTCCCTCATCCACAACAACATCATCCAACATCCGCTTCTGTAGTTGCTTATGGAAGATGTTCTCTTCTATTGTATGATGAGACAACAACCTTAACCAAATGACAGACATATTCTCGTTGAACATCTCTAACAAGAATCTACCTGAAGATGTGTACATCACGCGTCTGACCAATACGATGGCATCGATCCATGGCCTGGCGGTCCATTGCAGGGTTCCAATCGGAATCATAGAATATCACGCAATCGGCACCTGATACAGGAGATATCATCATAATTGCACACTATGGGGACACTGGAATACCTGTGAGATTAATACCAACACCTCCTGCTCGAGTCGAGGCTATAAAGGCAAAGATTTTGGGGGATTTGTTGAATGCTTCTACGACTAGTTGCCTCCGCAAAACCTAATAGCTATCAGTGGGGGGGTACTCCCTAGTGGCGTGCTCTACTTACTGGAGTACTGCCATCTAATCTAACGTAGGTGAAGCCATGAAGATTCATAGAGGCTTCGATGATGTCAAGCATCTTAGACATCTGTGTGAAGACAATACACTTGTGGCCACCATCGCGGAGAGTAGTAAGAAGTTCCCCAAGCTTCCGCATCTTCCCACAGTCTCTCTCTATCATATCCCTATATAGAACATCATGATCAATATGTGATCATAATCAATCGAGACTTACCTATCCGGGAAGCGACAATGTCTAAGAAGCCTAACGTGATGATAAGCCAGGGAATCCTGGTCTAAGGATGATGGTCCCGTGAATACACTCTTACGCTGCATCCTGACACGAGCAGTACAACGTGACAGCAGGGGACTGTACCTTTCATACCTTCTAATTCTCTCTGATTGTTGATGACCACCCGAGAAACTGACTCGTGGTAGCGGTGCCACTGCTATCTCAACATACTGGAAAAAAGCCTGCCAGGTGGTACTATATTTCTCGAGTCTCTCATAAGGGCGGAGACACATTGCTTTCAATGCTCTCGTCAGCTCATCTTCATTACAATACATGGGTTGGATATAACATATACGTATACAGTCAATACCATACATCGGATTCACAACGGAGGCGGTGGCAGCAGCATCGTACACCACATCTGCTCGGTTCCGTCTCTCATGCTTCAGCCGCTCTTCGAGTATGTAGGCGTCTTCCAACCATCTCCTCGTCTGTCCTATAGGAGTCATCTCCAACTTGTCCCTAGCGTAGTCCAAGAAGCACCGATACTGCTTCCCTTGCCCTTTACCATCACCCAGTTGAGTATCCTTTACAGCAAGCATAGCAGACCAGACCGCCCTACGACGAGAGTCTCCCCGCACCTCTAGAAGGGGTAAACACAGAGAGCCATAGGTGGTATATTGGGAGTAATCCTTATTATAAGGCGTATTAGTCCACAACAGTAATGTTGCGGGTAGCTCCAGCGTCAAAGGGAGCATGGCCAATGGTGAGCGTACGGGACGTGTCTCGAATAGATCTGGATGATTACAGACTTTCCGTAATTGCATCAATACCTGTATGAGTAGTACTATACTCCTACGATCATTGCTTGCTACATTCATGATGCCCTTACAATCAAGGTTTTCCACATCATGTCCTATATCACGCTGATTCATGAACTCCTCATACAGCCCTTGTTGCCTAGCAGGATGATAATCTATAATCATCGATGTCAGCCTAGAGGTATAGCTCACCTCCGAGATAGCTCCACCTTTACAACATGCTCGTACTTCTTTGGCATTTGCTTTTCAACTTGTCGTTTGAGTCTCCGGAGTATAAAGGGTCTGATAACCTTGTGGAGCCGATGTAACAGTTCCCTTTGCCCCTCGGCTGAGTTATCCTTTTCAATGGCATCCGTAAGCGGATCAGCGAACCTAGAATGCAGGGAACATGCTTCGGGATAATAATTAACAACAACTACCATTCCTGAAACTGCGAATGGCTAGCGAAAACATCAGGCATAAGAAAATGCAACAGGGACCACATCTCTATGAGACTGTTCTGTAGTGGAGTACCTAGCATAGGGTGCCGCTACTAATTATGATGATGATGCTTTCTTTGGGGTAGTATCACAGCAGCTCTTACCAGTGAGTAAAAGCCTCCTCTGGGAATTAAAGGTGAGTAAGGTCTGCCATCGTTGGGATCGAAAGTCCTTTATATGCTGTGCCTCATCCAGTATCATATAATACCTGATGACCATGGCCATCGTCCCCACCCATCACACGTAATGCGGATAGACGTAACACAGCATTATCCACATGCTACTAGGATAGAAGGGTAAACTTTATAGCCTATGTTCCCATCTGGAGGGTATCATCAATGCACATGTATCCTCTATACTAGATTGCTATCATATCCTACAACGTTGCTGTATAAAGGTTACTATAGTTGTTGCAGGTTACTACTACTCCTAAAGCCACGTAGATGCCATCCAACAAAGTTGCATCCGGTGTATTACCATCTCATCCTCTTGAAGGCCTGCGCATCTTTCAGTACGAGGTTGTAGCTAACTATACATACGTTGAAACTGTTGGCTTTAGACCAGCCAATCCTCTTCCATTTCCTCACCTGATTATCGTCTGATGCCTCAAAAAATCAGTTTCTCACTTTTTGGCTTCCATAATAAGTTAGAACTTTAAAACCGGGTAGCCATTTCTTGAATTCAAGCTCCCAGTTGAGGAGAACGGAGGTTGGCACGACTATCTGACGATGAGTACTGAAGGGTCGCTACTGCGTGTAACGGAGTGATCCAACTTTATGGTTACTACCAGATGAGGCCCCCATATATTCTCAGCACATGCCAGATGTGCTAGCATAGCGATAGTTTGTATGGTCTTCCCTAATCCCATCTCATCAGCTAGTATACCATTGAGACGTTGATCATGCAAGGTGACCAACCAGTCCAAGCCTATGTGCTGATACCTGATGATCAAGGGGTTACTATAGGGATTCATCTGTAAGGAGAGTACTACTCTAATAGTGTACAATTCCGCATTAGAGATGGTATGGGAGTCTTCAAGCCCAAATGATCACCCGCAGATCTGGCTACCGTGATGGGTATATCGTCAGATATTCTAGGCCTCTGACACTGATAATACGGTTCGTAATAGACTTCCCCTACTACCACCTTCCTAGGGCTGCTGCTACTGGTGTCAACGTCATTCCCACCTATTGCGGAGCCGACTGCATTCTGAAGTCAAACCGAAGATGTTGGTGCCATGAGGACTCCTCCTCCACTCAGCACACTAGATTAACCACTCCTCACTTCATCTGCCACTTCCCGCCGTTCCTCCTGTGTTAGTGGTTGGGATGGTACAGAGTCCAGTAATGGTGGATGAGGGGAGTCGTAGGTAGATGGTGTAGCATAACTAGGCTGTTGGCTAGTCGTTGAATCTAGGTATTACTACCCTATTCGACAACAGTTGAGACCAGTAAATGGCTACTACCCAAAGCGTCACCCACAGAGGCTGCAAATAACTCTGATTTCTCAACAAGAGCGTCCAACCTGGATATACTCCATAATCACCCAGAGCTCTGTGGAGGATTACTTCTTAAGATTCCTTTCACGCCTTCTAGCTGCTTTATCTCTCTCATACAGATGCTCAGCCACCTTACTGGATGCCTTCCAAAACTTCTCAACCTCCCTAATAGATCGATACCGCCTATACATATTATCGTCTTACACAGATACTCGTTTGGCGACATCTTTTGTATCATCCCCCCTTTGCCTACCACTCGCCATCAATACTCTAACAACTGCATCACTGAGGTGACAGTGTTAACTACCTCATCCTACTAACTACTAATAACACCACTCTAAGTTCGTCCCAGTGGAAATGATATCCGCCCACCACGCAGTAAGGTTCATCGATAACAGCAACTTGGCAATAGGAGTTTATACTCTTTTACTTCTTGCTGACCTTAGCCTTCTTGTCGGACTTCTGAGCAGCCTTACGGGCCTTCTCAGCGAGAGCGGCAGTGACGAGCTTCTGCTCCTCGAGGAGGAAGGCACGGATGATGCGCTGCCTCACGCACTTGCCACAGATGGAGCCACCGTAGGCACGAGAGACGTGACGTTCACGCTGCTTCAGCTGAGAGTACTTGAAGGGTCTGAGGCACTTAACCTAAAGGAACAGCAATTGATGACTAGCCTGGCATGGAGGTATGTGAGTGATGAATGACACCAAGTAAAAGCCTATATTGCATCCCTCATTACACCATTGATCTTGCCCTTGCAGTCTCCACAACGGGGACCAGTAGCGGTCTTGGTAATCTTATGATAGACCAAGTTTCCACCAGGAGTCTTGACAAGCTTCTGCTTGTTAGACTTAGTGTTGAAGTTGACCTTGCGGCGGTATGTAAGGCGTTGAACCATCTAACAGTAACAACAACAACATAGACACCATGACCACCGATACCTCTCATAATCACCACCCCACTAACACCGTAACGACTCGAGGCGTACGAGCCAAGCGCAACACATCTATATACTAGGCATCTCGTAACTACCATACTGCTACCATCCATACCCTCAGTATTACCTTGGGTGTGGGACGTTTCCACCTAAATCGTCTTGAGGCCAGTCGACCGTGCGAATCGATCGATTCGCCAAAAGAGCTACAATGGTTAAGGAAATGCAAGATTTTCAAGTTTTTAGTTATTCTCCTCTTCCGAAAAATACCTTACCATGAGCTGCTTGGACAGGAGGTCCCGGAGTCTACGGGATATACGGGGCGATTGGCTTAGCTTTGAGGAGGTAAGGTCTCGGAACAATCGATATGGTAACAAATGACCTACCGTCTAACAGGCCTATCCGCACCCTGATACTGATTTATCAACAACTATTAAAGCCCTATTTCCTGACTATTCTTCTGCGATTATCCATAGGTGAGACCATAGTGATCACCTTGTGTGTTGTAATTACATGTATAGTGTGTATGGATGAGCTCTTGTATATCGAATATAAAGTGACGGGCAGGTACATACACAGTCGCACAGTTGAGCAGAGGGCTCAGCTGAGGGTAGACCTAAAGCCCATCATGGATGGGGATAGAGGTCGGCCTAGTTACCTATACCATTAACGTCGTCACTCTTCCTTAATAGATCGGTCATCTACGGTTGCTAAAGGAACAGCGACTTGCCTCAGCAGCTCCTCTACCATCCCATCCACCATTGGCATCCTTAAACGATCCCTTAGTGAGTTAGGCATACAAGGGGATCATATCACATCGAATACCTACTCCCTTGCCTACAAGAAGCTTATGGATCGGGCTAGGTTTGGCGGGACAGAGTAGGCACATACTAACGTTACTCTCGGGTATCATCAATTACGAATCTCTAGATACCAGAAACTAGGCCGTAGTCTAGCAGTAGAAGACCATCGTTATGCCATGTCGGATGTTGGGAAGCCTAGCAATAGTGTTCTTACGGTAAATGGAGTATAGGGCGCTAGCTACAGGCACGTCTAGTAGGTCCTAGGGGGTATTGGTGGGGTCACAGCTCAGGATA
>NW_003207150.1:0-1011 GCF_000006405.1 Perkinsus marinus ATCC 50983
AACAGCTTGGTATGCGTCACCCGAAACGGATAGGCGCAAAAGCAAAGCTTGATCATGATAGTTGAGATTAAACCCGTCTGGCCCTGCAACAGGGTTTGTCCATTGGGAAAATGGGAAAAGTTTCCCTTGGGAAATTTCCCACTTTCCCGTTCCCGGAAAAACTGCCAGTTTTTCCCTTGGGAAAAATGCGAAAACACCTCGTTTTTCTCTCCCTTAGCAGTGTAAACTACGGGTCATACTCATAAAGCGATCATGTTTATTTCAGTGTCCTTAAATGTCCATAGTAAAGTGCAAAAGCAGTGTTCTAGCCGTGTGAGCGATTTTTCCCACCCTGGGCGCGCGCTTCTCCACAAGTCTCTCTATAGCACGCTTATCATCGAACATTACTCTCACGAAATCTGACTCAGTTTTAGTTATCCAACGGTTTGGGAGTCCAAAACTTCGATATATACGATTTCAGTGTTGAGTTGGGACCTCGTCGAGGTCCCTAACGCAGATAATCAATGCCCTGAATCTTCACTCAAAAACTTCGAGATTAGTTAGGATAAGGATCTCATCATACGTATAGACTATCCACTGATTATTTGAATAAACCTCTGTAAATAGCTAATTGTAATGAAAAGCGCGCGCCACACCAATCGATTGATAGTAATAATTGGAACAATTAGTGAGAAATCGTATCTAGGGTAAGTACGACATGGCCGCTGCCCTTGAAGACCACGAGAGCAGCATTAGGATAAGGACACTCTGTTCTATGACAATAGACAGCAACGGGTAGCAAGTTCTATGGTATTTGTCACTATTGATCGCCATTCTTGTAAGTTACAATGTACCCTGTTGTGTACAAGTTGTAACTATTGATATGACAATTTCTTCATCATCATAGTTCGGAAGGAACAGCACGTTCATGACCTCGACTTTGAAGGCGTTTCTGAATCAGAATTCTGATCTGTCGATCGAACTAGATCATCGAAGTGTATCAGATGAAAAGCCAGCCAGTAGATACTCTTA
>NW_003202049.1:0-921 GCF_000006405.1 Perkinsus marinus ATCC 50983
CCTAAACCAATCTGCTGTCATATTGCAATCGCGGGAGCGACTTTGGGGCGATGGCCGATTGTGACTCGTGTGGTATGAGAATCCATATTGCAGGGTGTGCCTATGAGGCTGTGGATTTTACTTCATCGCAGCGTTATGTATGCCATCGTTGCGAGCGTCAACGGAAAAGGTTCCGAGGAAATAGTACAGTTATTGAGCACTTGATTCCCGCGTTTCGAAAACTTAAAATCAAGTGTATATCGAATGGAACAGAGTCAGCGCGCCTCATGAATGTAAGTATATATTGCTAAGTAACGCTGGCTGTTACTTGTTATTTGTTTGATAAAGTTGCACCTTAAATTGGATTGTTAGGAGAAATTTTTTAGGATCTCATATCACCTTGCAAGCCGAAACCTTCTCGGGGTGCCATCGAGCAGTTGTGGAATAATACAGGGCAACAACAAACGTCGGTGGGAATGGTGAAGTAGTGACTAGTGCAATTCATCTCCTTGTATTGTTGCGTGAACACAGTACGTGTAGAACATCTATGTAACGTAGTATCAACAAAAGCATAGCGGAGCACGCGCAGCAGGGAAATTCCATAGCAGATGTGAGAGACAGATGAAGACCATGTGTATGCGCGTGGCACGCACATAACAGGAAAAGCGGCAGAAAAACCACACAACGGACACATTTCGCGTATGATAGGACTGAAAGAAATGAAGAGCTGCGTAAGTACGGACATCGTCAAAGTATCGTCCGGGTGATTGCAGATGAAACATCACCCAGTGAGGAATTCATACTTCCCGTAGCGGAAGAACGCTTCCAGAATGTAGTACTTTCCGGTAAGTTAATCTCTCTTATCCGCCGATGTTTTAGAAAAAATGCGAGAAGAAAAATAGAAATGAGCAGAAAAGGGCAGAGGGGCGTATGCCATAATGT
>NW_003208301.1:0-1283 GCF_000006405.1 Perkinsus marinus ATCC 50983
CTTCATAACGACGACGACAAGGTAGTAACAACAAGCAGGTCGGCGGCGACTCCAGTCTTACAATATACCAAGTGCTGCGTCCATCTCGACAAGCACCGGCCTACACAAGAAAATGATAACAAAATAAGCAGTCCACCAGAGGAGCACAAAACATGTCCTTTTTCTAGCCCTCCCAAAAGCCAGTCAGTAATAATACGATTAAACTATTACTACTATCAATTCTACGGATACTTAAAACCAGTGTGGCAAATCATACACATGGTCAACTACATGTGCTGGTGCGAATATAAAAATTCTGAAAATTTCATATTGGTTTCTGTAGACTTCTCCCCGAATCCCTACATGAACTCCTATAGTAAGTGAGAAAACTCCTGAGCTCACCGCGAACATATACTCCAACGCTCCTTAAAACTTACTTCGCCAAATTCTGCCAAGTCTCCTCATCTACACTGCTCATGTGAACCACCTGACCGTCGTATTTGCGACCCTTCATGCCGTTCATACAAGCCTCAGCACCTGACCGCCAAAAAAGATATTTCCCATTTAGAGTGAGAAAATATTCACATTGTCAACTACATGTGGAAAATCTGAGAAAATTTGGCAAAATTTCTAATACTTATACGAATTCGGCTACAGAAATTCCCCGAAATTTTCGCCCTATGTCCATATTGTCACCAACACATGTAGTTGACCATGTGCGTACTTCCCCAAAATACGTACCACCGAGATCTGAGTACTCCAAGCACACATCTCCAGCAGCGAGTACCAACCCTTGCGTAGAAGGATCCTGAAAATCATCAACGATTGGCTCCATGCCGCACAAGCTAGTAGCCTTACATGGACATCAGCCGATGCAATATATACCGCGTCGAGCTTGCCAAAGTCACCGCAGCCGCCCTTCATATCTTCAATTACGTCGGTGTACTCATCCTTGGTAGTGTTAGGGCCAACTCTGACGATCTAACACCAAGCTCCATACTAGGAAAAACTACCAACGACCTCACCTGCGCGAACCGCACAATGCGGCTAGTTGCCTGGCCACCGAGGTTGCCGACAGCACCTGATATGGGATGCATCACGACTACTACGATATGAAAAACACTAGCGAAAAATATCTCACAAACGACTGCATAGCGCGAATATCGGCTTTTTCATAGACTATTACGCCACTTCACGTAAAACCGGTAAAACTCAACTGAGCAAGGTGAACTACGACCGATGTGAAGATAGAGTCTCATTCCTAGTGAACCAACGCGTCCTAGATCAACTCTACAGCGCTACAC
>NW_003204723.1:0-15670 GCF_000006405.1 Perkinsus marinus ATCC 50983
TGGGAGAAACTCCATCTGATATCTCGCCGATTGGGAATTATCAGGATATGACTAATCACGACAGTCTATACATGTGAGTTATATTGGAGTCTCCCAACCAGCTTCACGCGAAGTGGCGTAAAATTCGGTGAAAAACGCGATATTCGCGGTGATATGCAGTAGTCGCGAAATATGTTTTCCTCTTCACTAGGGTGAAACTCCATTATTATAGTGCCTGGAAATTTGATATGTAAATGTGCGTTATTTTTTGAGATTGATGAGAATCCATCTGATACTATATCGCATATACAATGGAGCTTCACCCTAGTGATATGAAAACATACTTCACAAACCACTGTATATCGCGAACATCGCGTTTTCCACTGAGTATTGAGCTACTTCACGTAAAACGAGTGAAACTCCAACGCAACAGTGGCTATGAACATTTGTTGTGATGGCGACAACTTGTTCACTATAATTTGTCTCCAAAATAACACACATTTGCATATCCAATGATACCAACTCTATGTGCGATTTGAACTTGGGAGTTCTGCGTGTGTTAGATTCCATTTGAATGATGATCAGTGGTGGTGTAAAGAATGGACGACGACAGCCGATAGTGAAATGGAATAATATTATCTTGGCCACATCGAATATTATTATTATTTGGAATTTTCATGTATTGATGTCCCCTCGAGGATAATCAAAGCATCTTTATTTGCTTATTTTTCTCGGTCTTTGTCGACTAAAGAGATTTTGTGGATCGTTGGGTGGCGTTGTAGTTGGAATTTCATCTCTGGGGGTATCGCGTTGGAGATAGTTGTTTTAGTCAGGGAGGATAATATTAGTAGTGTATTGAGGAAATCAGTATTATGGACAGAACCTGATGAGGTTGCAATGAGCGGTGAAGGAGTGCCAGATCCCTTACTTGTAACTGCGGGATCTCCAGATGACTCATTGGTTCCTTGTTGAGACTATTATGGGACTTCCTATCTCACATCATCCCCAGGTCGCAGTCGCATACCTGGTTGATCGCATGAAATTTTCCGTGACAAAATTTCCTTTCCGCGGAATCTTGACGCTTGCCCGCCCGAAGGACAGACCCTGCCTCGATAGGAGATCGATCGATGGAGGGAAGGGCCGTTCGATCGAGATGTTCAAGATGTTTCACTTCGGTACTGTTAGGAGAGGGAGATGATGTGCCGGGAAATTCTTGGACTGGAGTGTAGTCGTAAGGAGCCTTGCCGACCTTAGCAATAAAACTTGTAGGAGGCATAATGTTAAGAGGAAGCTCGATCTTCTTGGTAAGAAGTTCTTGCCAAATCTGTGCCGAAGGTTCTCCCGGTAGGACGCTAGATCATTAGCCTCGTTCTTTTGCTCCTGCCTGCGACGTTTGGCTGTACGCCAGGCCCTGGCCGCTTCAATCAGTGAGACTAGATGTAGTTTGAAGAATTGTTGTTGTTCAGCTGGGATGCGACCAGTCATACGTGTAATAGTTTCTTCACCGACATTGGCCAGCAGCATGATAGAATATATCTTTCCCTCAATCAGCTGGGTAACGGTTACCCGGTAACCATGAGATCTTTGATCCCCTGGTCAATGTTCTCACCATCTAGCAGACGATCTAATATATTCTTGGTAGTAGTCTCCGGCTGATCAGCCATAAGAAAAAAATGATGGAAACAAACCGTCCCTAGAGCCAATGCATGGATGAAGTGTAGTATACAAAAGCACGAAGGCTTCACATCTTAGATTCTAGCTTGATGTACTCAGTCGTGACGTACTCACTTTTGTTCATAGCGTCACACAGGCCAGGGGGACCGGATGATTGTGCCAGAGGAGTGCTTCGCACTCCCCGTAATCGTGGGGCTCCACTGAGACGCATTTCACGTCTGCTAATGGATTAACTCCGGTTGGCCTGTTGGCTGTTCGGTGTTTCGCCGCTATGAACTCAACCCATCTCCGTCAAGGTCTTAGTTGATTGGATAAGAAGACTGGTCTAAGGCCACTGGCCTTAGCTAGGCCCGCTCGGGCCTGTAGCGACACGGTTTCCTCCCCTGCAGGCTCTTCATTACAAGCTATCGACGACGGACTCGCATGCAACCCAACAGAGCTTTCCCTACTAGGACTCGTATCCATATTGGAGTTATAGTGACGGGCTAGACCAAAGATTGTGATACAAATAAAACCCCTGTACCCGTAAGATACTCGAAATGTATCGAGCTCCAAAAATACGGACTTCACAATTAACATCACAGATCAGAATTGAATATCGGACGCGTCACTAACATACCTTGTAGTTTCGTGAGTTCTTTACTATCTCCCAATGAGTTTGATGATGAGTATACGAAAGAGAAAAGTAGTTATGATCAATCACAAATCCTCGTCCGAATGAGTGACAACTATAGCAGAGCTGTCAGGCCTCAAGGAATCATTCTCACAGGGCCGCCCGAGCAGAATACGCGTGCTTATTGTCGTTGCACGCAAATACATTGAGTACGAGAATAGGGAAAGCAGATTGGCAAACCAGATCCCCATGAGTGATCATCCATACTAGTCTGCTAGTCTTGGATTCAAGGAAAGCTTCCTCCAGTGAGAGAGCTAGCTCAAGTTGTAGTGCGCGTAGGTGAAAGTCAGGTCGCCAGGGATATCTGAGGACAGAGACGTCTACGGTATCTAATCGATGGTAGAAACTTAAGAACTAACTCTCTGCTCCGTAACATATTCCCTCGTAAGTACTGTACGCTCTCGCCGAACGGGGGACTTACCTATAATCTTGATGAACTTCGTATTTTCGTAGAGACGAATAGCATGGTTGTTCGTTCGATCCACAAATAAGTAGACAGCGTCCCACTTCGGATAGTCTCCAGGAAGCTGAAAGGCAAATGAGCAATGGCTTGAGCTGCTATCTGATCAATGGCCTCATTTGAAACTCATTTGGGAGCAAGTCTTGCTAGCCTCACATCTCTGAACACCTGCGGCAAGAGTTTCGACCCGATTCCTTTGTTTCTCCAGGTTTCCGCCACGTATACCTGAAGACCCGGATGAATTACGGTCCGCCCGATAATGTTTTCCAGCTCACATTGTGGATATAACCAATGATTCCATCCGGTTTCTTCTTGCTCTGTGGTGGCCTGTAAGAGAAATGTTCGAAGGATCAAATTCATACCACCAGACCCCCTCAACGGTGAAGCTCTCCCAGGCGAAGACGACTCACCTTTTGGCATCGATTGCAGCCTCGACATCAGGGGGTGTGTTCTCCGAAGGGATCAGCATCCCTACCGCACCAATAACTTTCTGAGAAAAATATAGAGCCATCCCAATACAGCAGCGAGCTATTGATAGCCAATTAGTCTGTCATCAGCGCTGGCGGCACAGTGTGCCGGGCACACCGAAGTCGGTTGTTGAGTGGTGAAATTCATCAGTGTTGGTTCAAAATCACTGACTAGGTCATTCCGAACAGAATTCTTGTCTAATCAGAACGAGCAGAAAATGTCACAGCAATACAGGTGTTGCTTGGAAGAAGCTCGTGTGAGCTAATTACAGTACACGGCTCCCCCTCTCTAAAAATCGATTGAGGACCCGAGAATTGCCTGAGGCAATTTGCCTCACTCGATCGCCAATGGTTGCTGCGACCCAACAGCGGAAGAATGCACAGGCGAAGTCTGGTCCCATGAGGGACATGTCATCTCCTTTCTGGTATTTGCGATAAACCACATCGTTGAGTAAGCGCGAGCCATATCGCCTCGGTAGTGGTTCCGTTAAGAAGTATCCAGTAACCAGGCTAGGCAGCAAAGAGAGTAGGACCATCATTTCTAAATAGATATTATTCTAAGGATAAAAAACCTCTATCGGATAGAGTCTATCCTTCGAAGCCGCATCCCTTTGTTGAAGTCCCATAATTGATGACTTCTGTCAGAAGTTCATGATCTCCCTAGACTGAGCTAGATTATTCGTTCTATCGCACGCAAGCACGAAACACTCGGGACAGTCTGCTCCAAGGATAAGGCTCGGACGGTGGGCTTTACCCCGGGCTTAACTCGCGGAAATGCGGAGAAGAAGTACATGATTACGGTTCTCTGAGATAGACAATTGCGGGCCTCGAGCTCCGTAGGGAGGAAGCTCTATAGCATTTCTCTAAGGCCCAATTTTGAGCCAAAACCTGACCGTCATATTCACGTAGCGCGTGACACGCAAAACTTCGTGAGGGTTTTCAAGCGTCATAGAATATACCGAAACGAGCTCCAATCGCAAATTATCCTACTGGAGTTCGTGATCGAGTTCATGGAATCCCTAGTGAGCACATGAAGTACGATGCAGATGGAGCTCTATCCGATAGGGGTTTTTTCATCCTTAGATAAAAATATCGATCTAGAAATGATGCTCCTAATCTCTTTGCTGTCTTGCCTGGTCACTGAAGACTTCTTGATGGGACCACTACCGAGGCGATATGGTTTGCGCTTACTCAATCATGTGGTTAATCGCAAATACCAGAAAGGGGATGACATGTCCCTCGTGGCGACCAGTGGCGCCACAGAATTAAGCTGTGAATCCTACCGCTGTTGGGTCACAGCGACCAGTGGCGATCGAGTGAGGCCATTCTCGAGTTATCAATCGAATTCTAGGGAGGGGGAGTCGTGTACTCTAGTGAACTCACACGAGCCAAATCTGTATCGCTGTGACATTCTCTGTTCGTTCGAATCGGACAAGGATTCTGTTCGGGTGGACCTAGTCAATGATTTTGAACTAACACTGACGAATCTTTCCACTCGGGCGACCGTAGCTTACTGTAGCTGCGTGTTCTCCCTTTGAGTGTGAACGTGCGTCTTTTACGACTGGGAGCAGTTGCTCTTATGTTGTAATCTCGTTTGACTAGCACTTGGTCTATACGTAGTGGCCTCACTTTTGCGATTGAGTAGCAAATGATTTGCTGCAAATCCATTATGATTGTGATGTTGGGTTCCTAAGAACTCTACGTGCTGAGGATTCCGGCTGAGCCCCTACGTCTGGTCTCACGCTTCGACAGCTTTGCACCACCTCTCTACTACTCTTTTACCTTTCTACTCCCGACGCCGAGGTCATCTCACACTTTGCTAGTACTACATGGCAACCGCGCAGCACTCTTGTTATCGAACGTGCATTGTTTGTTCAGCGAGAATGGTATGTAAGTTATGTGTTAACTTTAGTTAAGCTACTCTTAGTTGATATTCGCAATATTCGCTCGCCGCTTGGCCCGAGGAGCTACCCAACCAGATGAGATGGTACAGTTGTCAACAACAACCTTAACTCAGGTTAGAGTTGTATTAATAACCTCAAACTCAGGGCTGAATAATCCACGAATAGACGGCTATGTTCACCATTATAGATTCGTTAGTCGTGTTGGTGGAGTTGTCAAGATCATCAATCAACATAACCATATGAGAGAAGTTACGCCTTTGTCAGCTGTAGCACCGGAATCATGACCTCTAGAACTCAACGACATAAGGGATTGGTGGGAATACAAACTTGAACCAGAAACTTAGTAGTACAGAGTTCTACAGCACTATAGCGTAGGGGCGCTAGAGAGACAGGTCAATAGCATCAGCTATGTGTACTATCACAGGAGATCGCCTAAACGGGGACAACACCTCACACCTTGTTCTTGCTCAATTGATCATTGCTTCAACTGCACCTTGTGCAGTTGACTTTTACGCTGCATGGGAGGAATTGCCGTGTTCTGTACATACAGGCATACCGGGGCTCACAATGCATAGAGACAGCTGCCCTGTCCTCGTTGGAGACATACACGTTCTTACAGTAGTTCGTAGTGACAGCTGACCTGTCTTCGCTGGAAGCATATTGGGGCTCACCAAGCTACATAAAGACAGCCGCCCTGTCCTCGCTGGAGGCGTACAGAGCCTATCGAAGCTGCATAGACGCGACTGTCCTGTCCTCGCTGGAGGCATACAGAGGCTCACAAGGCTGCATAACGACAGCTGCCCTGTCCTCGTTGGAGACTACACGTTCTTACAACAGTTCATAGTGACAGCTGCCCTGTCCTCGCTTGAGGCATACAGGGACTTACAATGCTGCATAGCCGCGGCTGCCCTGTCCTCGCTTGAGGCAAACACGGACTAACAAGGCTGCACAGCCGCGGCAAGGCGAGACGAAACCAGCGAGCGGCTCGTATTGCGGCGACCATGAGACGAAGGTTACCAACGAGCCCAAACAACGCGAAGTTCACAGTAGGATGCACAAAAGCGAGCAGGCCGGGGCTATGCTGACCCAGAGCAACGTATTCATGAGCTTCGCGACAAGCGAATATAAAATTTATAAGCCCTCTCTGCCCTCGGCTATTCTACGCTGGCAGCAGGCAGGGGGTCCGCTCGCCTCACGGATTTATTACCGCAGTACGAATTTTTAGCAGAGCGACGCGACCATCCGCAACTATATTCAACTTGGGTTGATAAGTTAAGCCTTATAACTTCGTTATGTCTCGTGGGAAGTGAACGTTGACTCGCCTGGCTCGAAATTCGGGTTGCAGCGTGAGTCTGACTCCGCTTACCATCTAGCATAGCGATTTGAATTAGTTTCTATCTCGTTGAGTAGTGAAATTGGTTTCTATTCCCTCGAATTTGGTTTGCGGTTTTCCACATCGTAGGAACTCGCCTTGTCTATTCGTTGCTGAATGGAAATGTGAGTCACCGGTATATAAGGTGGGATGTAACACATCATCATTACCCTGACTCAGGGTCCCTGAGTATGGCTTATGAGCTACTGAGCAGCTGCTGCTCCTCACAGAAGTTCATGGAATGGCGTATGAACTCCTAGGAGGTGAGCCTCCAGAAAGAATGACGATTGGAGAGCAACATATTAGAGCCATAATGAAGGACCCTGCAATCTGTCGTGAATTAAAAATCACTGAAGGAACAGCTCTAGATGTTCCAGTTTGGCGAGAGACAACGGAAGGAAAAATGTTGGCAAGTAAGAAGCTGATAGAGTCCCGAACGCCCCGCTTTGTGATGGAATTATTGAGCGCATTAATACCCTGGTTATGTGCGTTACCCACCATAGTAGAAGACTCAAGAGACTTACTAGCAGGACTCAATTACGTGAGCAGGCTAATAAGCTAGCTGATACCACTGACGACCGTGCCTTCATAATATGAAGGATATGAAGTTCATATCATACGACATAGAGGTGAGGATAAACCTGGTTAATCGAACGCGCTCTGTCGCGACTCGCGAGAGAGCAGAAAGTGGCATATCACAGAGCCATCGTCATTTGCCTCAGTGAAATTCCGGACTCTGAGGCCTACGCCAGAGTCGTCGCGGAGAGGAGTTCTGAATCGATACCGAGGGAAACGAATCGGGCACCACGGGATTCTGTCCGTACTATTATGAGGACTGTCCGGTTCCAGCTAGAAGAGAGTGTGAGTTCAAACCCCATCACCACAAGAATCATTTTGATGGGAAAGGCAAAGGCTTGCCCGGAATTGGGAGCAAAGATTAAGGGTTCGGAAAGGGTAAAGGTTTCTCGGAAGGGTACTATGGACAGAACTCCAATTTGGGTGGGTTTGGAAAAAAGGACCATCATGTCGCGGGGTGAATCACCTATAGGAATCAAGCGTGAAAATATTGAAAGTGATCTGGGTTACTTGAAACCTTGTTATTATTAACGGAGGAAGATGACGAGGCGTTGGCGGTCTAACGATGGGAGATATTTGTTTCTGAAAGAGTGATGGCTTTTTTTAATACAGTAAAATTCTCGCACCGTTTCGCCCTGCATAGTAAACACAACAGCTACTTAGTTTAGAACAGGGCAGAGTTTTCAGTCACTCAGTTGAGTGGTGTCCTTCTACGAGGGAGTTGGGTGAGACCGCGCCTGTCAGTGCATTAGCATCTGAAGGAAACGAGCTGGTGGCTTTGGTAGCTCGACTACAACGCCTCTTTGGGCTAGCCGCTACCAGCCTCCCCCGTAGGAAGGTTAAAAAAATGGTGGAAACAAACCGTGCCTACACCAATACATTAATAAAGTGTAGTAGACAAAGACAGAAAGACTTTACATCTTAGATTCTAGCTTGATGTACTCAATCGTGACGTACTCAGCCTTGTTTATAGCGTCACACAGACCAGGGGGACAGGATAGTTGTGTCAGAGGAGTGCTTCGCACTCTCCATGATTGTGGGGCTCCACTGAGACGCATTTTACGTCTGTTAATGGATTAACTCCGGCTATGCGGTGTTGTGTGATGCTATCGTCACACACGTATTGTTCGGAACCGAAGGCTAAGGGAAACTTTTGTGGGGAAAGCTGAGGAAAGGAAACGGATCCTTTGGGAGGTTATCATGGGCAAAACCTCTCTTTTGCCGGTTCTTAAAGAGCCCAAACATGCCGCGGGGCGATTTGGCCATATGAATGAAGATTATATGGAAGGATGAAAATTGGCGCCTCGAGCGCAGAAACGCATCCAGCTTTGAGAAATAATGTTCCCCGGGGTTTTATAGTGATGGGGGAATGTTCCTAATGGGGCGAAATTAACATGGGAAACTGATTGAAGAATGTATTCCTAGTCATGTGACAAATACAAAATGAGTTCTCCGCGGGAACATTATAGGTTCCTGGATGATTCCCTGCTCAAGCAAGGATATTGTGTCCTTTTCCCATCAAAGCATACCTTTCTGGAAGAATGATGCGACTTGTATGAGACTACGGATATTGCGGAGATCTATCGTCATTGATAATTCGACGAGTTTGATTCGTCAATGTGAGGGTCCAGTTGAGGTTTGTAGACTCAGGCTGAGTCTATAGTACTATAGGATACCCTATAGGACCTATAGAGTATGAAATACCGATGATAGTCAGGAAGAGAGTCTGTTCAACAGACTATACAGATATAGAATCATCAGAATTGAAGAGATAATTCTGAAGTTTCGAGGATGATTGAGAGAATTGAATGCTATAAGGTGCCAGAGAGTGAGATCAACGTGGTTCTAAGCTATGGGAGCCCAATGACCAGCGCCGAAGTCCACTTCAGATTGGACTGTGGAGCGCAAAAGAAGATACTCGAAATATCATATTTCCCTACCCAGATTGGATTAGAAAAGGATGGTACCGATTCGGAATTGAAGCGAGAATTCGTCGAAGAGCGCACTCCGCCAGTTCAATAAGCTGAGTTCATTCATAGGAAGCTTTGTATGGGTCTGAGAAGCATACGCACTGCTGCAGTGCATATATCTGGCAATGAATATTCTTCTCCAGTGGAGAATCTCCACACCGTGCATTATGGATTATCATGTAAGTAGTAGCACTCATGGGATCTGCGTACTAAACGATTAGTGCTGGTCCAGTACGCCCGGAGCATACCGCCATTCAATGGATTGCTTGATGGATTGAATCCATCAGTGGACCTAAAAACAGTGGAATTCGATGTCGAGCATGATTGAGTAAAAGGTCTCGGTGTTTACATTTCTTATAGGAGAGAGAATTTGAGGTTACGAAAGTTTGTAGTACAAAATTTGTACTACAAATACACGGTGGGGTCAAAGAAGTCTTACCCACACGAGACTCTCGTGAGTCACGAATCGAGAGACTCTGCTCCCAGGGTTAGGATTCTGTACATAGGATATGATAGAGAAGAGGGACCTCTGGTTCATAGTATTCACGGAGAGCTTTCGCACGGATCGGAGTAGATTCTTAAGGGTGCTTGACTTCAAGTTCGAATGTCTTGTCTGCGTGGTCGATAAAGGGAGACACAAGGCCGCTAAGTGCCTTGTGTGGGCGGACGCCTCTACGCGCGACCTCGGAGCAATGTTTGTGGAGACCACAATGTGGATTAATTGAGGACGAGGTTGGTTTTGTAGAGAACTGACCAAGAATCTGGCTAGGCTGAAGAAACATTCATACTGACGGACTTACGTACTCATGTGTTAACATGAGACTACGGTGTTTTGTATGGCCTATGACTATCAGTTTTAACCGGAGTCATATTGGCTTGATGTAGAGGTTCTAGCAGTGAAGGTATCCGGGTCTCTCGCTCTCGGTACGTGATGTGAAAGCGATTTCGTGAAAATAGCGAATCTAGTGGCGACCATCACTCAACTGCTATCAAACGGACTGAGGGCCAACGATAGCGTCAAAGGTTAGATTATGTGGGTGGTGACTCCAATCTCAAATTGGCAATTTGGGAATGGACGTGTATCGCGTAATATAGAGTATCGATCTGACTATTTGTTTCAGAAATTATCATCGGGTACAGTGACTGCGCGTGGAACCCATCGGTGGGTCTACCAATGAGCAGTTGGGGAGGCGCAATATGCTTTATTATGAGACTTGCGAGACCTCGATAAGTGGTGAAAGTCAGCAGACATCCGGGAATTACTGAGGTTCGATGGTCCTCTGAGTCAGCTGAATAACGAAACCCCATCTGACTAAGATGATCCAAGTATTTTTTGAGATCCGAATTTTCAGTCTGATTTGAGGTGGTACCCCATTGGTGAAGCAAAGCTAACAGGGACCGAGCATTAGCACATCAGATTCCCGCCGCACGATAGTCCGGTGATGGACAACGAGTTGACCGAGCCTCAATTCTGGTGGCCACTGTCCTAGGGTCAGATAAGGACCGGATAAAAACCCATCGGTCGAACGGTAACGGACGAATCTCGGGAGAGTCTCCGTCGGAGACTCGGGGGAATTCATCCCAAAATCGACGGTTGGCCAAGAAAGTATGAGGAAATGAATGAAGGGAGCAAGAAACACAGATAGTTATGTAATAGTCAGATTTAGTTGTTGATCGTAGTGGGTAGTGTATTGGGAGGCATGACTAGTCAAGCGAGGGTCATCAGCCAGAGCCTCTGGCCCGGAGACTCTGGCCCGGAGACTCTGGCCCAGAGAGCACCGCATTGACTCTCTGTGGCACCTAAGAGTATCCCATAACCTTGCTGCTACTTATGCGGAGCGGAGCATCCAGCGTTGCAAACTTCGGAGAGTTTTTCGACAGAACTTCGAGGTTGAGACTTTCGGATCTCACAAGTTCTGTAGCAACGTATCATGCTTTCGCCCCACTATCCACTACTCCCGACTAACTGACTGACTAACCAAATGAGCGAATGGTTTTTGTTGTGGTTAGGGGGTGTTGGATCGATTAACATCCAGTTACCATCTAGTTCATGGGAGCTCTCTTGAACCCACTCACAGGCATCCGGTTTAAGTTGGTTTGGGTCCCAAACTTTGGGAGGCATAGGTAGTCAAGCGAAGGTCATCAGCCAGAGGCTCTGGCCCCGAGAGCATCGAATTGACTCGAAGTTGGTGATAGTGTACTTGTGCACACTACGGAACCTCATCCGAAGGCCTCCACACCGTGGATCCCAACAAGGAGAGTCATTGTGGAGTTAGGAAGCAACCGTGCTTCGCTAGGTGATGATGTATGGCACTCCACTGATAAGCTCAAGAAGCTAGATGATGAAGTGCTACATCGGTATGTATTCAATGGTACTCTATCTCTCATAACAGTATAATACTTCTGATATCTGCACTTCTATACCAAATTACTAAGTATCTGGGGACGTGTTCGCACACGTATGCACGGATCTCTTTCGCCCATTATTCGCTGCATGAAACGGATCGCAACCATCAGGCTGAAATGTATAAGATAGGAAGCCTAATCACCCATTTTGGCTATCTCAAAATAATTGTTGTTAAGGTGTTGTTAAGTCAACCAGTGCGGGTGTTACTACTAACAGGCGTCTTCCTGGTTCAACCGGGGAGACGCGGGTGGCCAACAACCTTACTTTCATTGAAAGTAAGGTTGTTGGCAAACAACCGGAACAAACAACCGGGCCGGTTGTTGGTTCTAGTCTCTCGTCTTCACTCGAGACTAGTTGATAGGCCTTGTGACAAAGCTCTTGTCATCAGAGTATTTTATAAGGATTAAAAACCTATTTTTGAGTGCGCAGAACTAATTAGAAATTTCTGTGTGTTCCGTGTGGAATGAAAAAACTTGGGTATATTTCGCTACTCTAATAGTGTGATGTGCCACTCTTATAACACAAGTATTGTCCCTTATCTATTTGTCCCCATTATTGCTTAGCTCACACAATTAGCTGTAGCAGGGTTCACTGTAATTCTCCGATCCCCACTCGTGGCTCCGCCGCGAGCAGGAAGGAAACCGCCTGCTCCGCCAGCAAGGTACGGAACCACCGATATGCTAAAGGCCAAGGACCTCGGTCCGAGGTAGCGTAATTAGCAATACTGCGTCCAAACTCTTGAAAAGGTATCACCCAAATATCATCTCCCACTATACTCAGAAAATTTTGAGATACCATGACGCAAGGTCGATGGTAGGGTGGAGTATTGTTGTGGGGAGTGCTTGGACCATGAAGCCTCCGGCAAATGGGCAGCTTGGAGGGCTTGTGATGCATCGAGGTTCAAGAAATCTGATCTGACCGATCATGAGAAGACCATCCAGAATGGCAAGCATAAGTTCAAGCAGCTCCCCGTACACGTAGCCTTCAAGCAGATCATCGCGAAAAATGCGGCTACTGAGGCTAGTCGCATGGCCGAAGAACTCCTCCTTGTTAATCCCTTGGCCGACCCAGCACTCACTTTTTTTGGCTATTGAAGAGGTCGCGATCCTCAAATCCGAAGCTTTCTTACAATGGGCTGAGAAACATGTGCTCAAGGTCACCAAGCACTGGCGTTCTGTTAATTATGGTTGGCAATTCATGAATTATTCATCCAAGCGGCGCATTCTATACAGTTGGCAGATATTAAGGTCTGGCTTAGTTGCCATAAATTTGACATAATAGTAGACGAATCAACCGATATCTCGGTCACCAAACAAATCATTCTCTACATGAAATCGAGAGGTCAGGCACGATATGTCGGTCTCCGAGATATGCACGGTGATGGATCAGGTGGAGCTATAAAGAATGCTGCTGTGGGCTTGCTAGAATCTTTGCAGTTGCCGAAGGAGGATCTTCTCTCGGTCACATCGGATGGGGCATCAGCTATGGTGGGAGCTAAGTCTGGTGCGGGTGTCTTCCTGGAAAACTGGTGCGGAGGCCCTTTGAAAAAAGAGCACTGTATAGCGCATAGGGTAAACCTCGCCACGGGCGACGTATTCGACGCCAAGACCTGTACAGATGGTGACGTCCTACGTGTAGCAGCAGACGTGGAAGCTTGCGTAAGGAACAGCTATCTCTTTTTCAACAGATCAACTTCAAATCGCGAGGAGCTGATTAATATTTCCAAACAGTACGAGCAATTGCATATGACGAGATCGTGGTGGCTCTCTCGATATTCGGCCATGATGTCTCTGTGGCTCGGAAGACACGCAGTCCTGGAATTTCTCACATCGAATTTTTCACGTCGGTTCTCCAATGAAGCTGTTGTTATTCTTCGAATGCTCGGTGAGCAGTCAAAAGGCTTCGAGGGAGTGTTGGATACCATGCGAATAGTTTAGTTACTCTCGATCAGGCTACAGAAAGCCAGTATGAACCTTTCGGAAGTATTTTTCCACTACCAACGTGCGGATGCTGCGCTAGGCGACTCGATAGACGACATGGAGTCTGATGCTGCCAAAAAATCGCCATGTTCATGCGCAAGCGCTTGCGTACACGCATCCCAGCCATGTCAGCCACCCAAGAGACACAGGTAGTACCTGTGCCTCTTGGGTGGATGACATGGCTTCACATGTCAGGTACACGACTTCAGGCTCTTGAATCCGGATTCTGAGGGACTGCAGCTGCTGTAGGCTCGTCGATAATAACAGTTTCTCTTATCTACCCCCCCTGATATTATTCCTGTTGGGTTCTGAAGTATCACGAATAGTTATTGTAAACGCGACAGGAAAAAAGTGTAGATAATCGGAAAAGTTTTCCGATTATCCGAGTTCCATTGTGATACTCTGCGCTTGCACGGTCTGCGCACGCGTGCAGCATTCATAATTCACGGAGTCCGCACGCGTGAGTAGACCGCACGAAATGTAGGTCTTTTCGAACAAGAAATATCTAATACTCCGGACTCCGGATTCTGGAACGCATTTTCACGTCTTCGAGAAACTGGCCTGGATCTGGGGAAAACTTCTCAATAAGTGTGGGGGATGCACCGCGCATTATATGGACGTGTCACACGTGCAATATCATGCAATGTCACACGTGTCCCGTGTCACGTCCGCGTCACACACGTTGTGGTAGGAGGATCTGCCCACTCCTGTTGGCCAGTCTGTTAGCTGTACTGTATCGATTGCTCGCTATATATAAATCGACTCCGTTCGGCCATTGTCAGCTACCTTTTCATTGTCGTCCGCCTGTGCGGCCCTGCCTGTGCGGAATAGACAGTATAAAGCGAGCGCGAGAGCCTTATCCGTAGCTAACGTGTGCATGCGTCAAACGATCGAGTGCATTTAGAGTCTTTCGAGATTCTTTTGAGGAATACTGTTGGCACCCCTGCCCAGGGGTGGGCAAATCCCGACCGGGATTCCGTCCCGACTGCCGGGACCGGCCAGGAACCGGGGTTCGGGCCGGGATAGCGAGAAACCCATCCCGGCTAGTAGACCGGAATCCGGGGACCCGGACCCCGTCATCCCGACCGGATAACCTGACCCCGGTTCTTATGGAGTGCAGGGCCTAGCCCCTAAGCCTAGCGACAGCCCTCTGGTGCTACTAGCAGCAACGGGGCCATATCAAGTCGGCGATTCCGACTTTCCGGCCGGAAAACCGGAAATCACGTCGGGACAGGAGGCTAATTCATGAAGCCGGGGTATTGGTCGGGCGGGACGGGGCGGTCAATTGTAAGCCACCCGGACTGCGGGTCGGCCGGGATCAGCCCAGAGGCAAATGCCCATCCCTGCCCCTGCCAACCTTGTCGACCGCAGCTAAGTATTAGCTCATAACCGTATCTACCCTTCGGATTGTGTTGCCAGAGTCACTAGCATCGACTACCTATAGTATCAATCGACGACCCGATCACGACTTCGAGTATATCCGTCCACAACGTGACGTGTGTGACGGAGACGGACGTTCGCGAAGCGCCCTTCGTATCGGTATTCAACTTGTGTTAACTAGTTACCCCTTATAATATCTATTCAGAAATGATGCTACTAATCTCCTTGCTGCCTATCCTGGTCACTGGAGACCTCTTGACGAAACCATTGCCGAGACAACATGGTTCGCGCTCGCTCAATGATGTGGTTTATCGCAAATACCAGAAAGGAGATGACATGTCCCTCATGGGACCAGACTTCTACTGTGAAGACTACCGATGTTGGGTCGCAGCGACCAGTGGAGATCGAGTGAGGCGATTCTCGGCTTCGCAATCGTACTCAATGGAAGAGTAGCTGTGTACTCTAATGAATTCACACGAGCCTCTTTCAAGCGAAGTCTGTATGACTGTTATGCACTTCCTTTGTTTTAATTGAACGAGGAATCTGTTCGGATTGACCTATTCAATGCTTTCGAACTGACACAGTGTCAGTTGTATCATACAACTCATCAGTGTCAGTGACACTGACGAGTTGTATCATTCAACAAACAAATTCAGTGTGCCGTCAGCGCTGGTAACAAACTAACTGGCTATCAATAGTGCGCTGCAGCACTGGGATGGCTATGTTTTTCTCAGAAAGTTGTTGGTGTGGTGGAGATGCTGATCCCTCGGAAAACACACCTGCTGATGTCAAGGCTGCAATCGATGCCAAAAGGTGAGTCGTCCTCCAT
>NW_003204723.1:15770-23926 GCF_000006405.1 Perkinsus marinus ATCC 50983
CGTATTGAGGCCTGACAACTCTGCTATAGTTGTCACTCAATCAGACGAGGATTTGTGATTGATAATATCTACTTTTCTCTTTCGTATACTCATCATCAAACTCATTGGGAGATAGTAAAGAACTCGCGAGATTACAAGGTATCTTAGTGACACGTCCGATATTCGATTCTGATCTGTGATGATAATTGCGAAGTCCGTATTTCTGAAGCTCGATACATTTCGAGTATCTTACGTGCTTCAGGGGTTTTTATTTGGATCATAATCTTCGGTCTATTCCGTCAGTGACGGACCGTCACTATAACTCCGATATTAATACTTCGTACGAGTACTATTTCCCGGCCCACTATTCGATTAAATACTTTTTCATGGGACCTTGACGGAGATGGGTTCAGTTTATAGCGGCGAAACACCGAGTGAAGTCTACAACAGGCTGTTGGCGACAGTTGCTAATGATTCAGTCAGCTCTGGATAGTGTAACATCGCTACGACAAAGACCATCCGGACATGAGGAAGCTTCCTGTGACCCACAACTATATTCGATCTATTATCTGCACTATTAACGAGTCCATCCTTACATTCCACGGCCTTAGTGGCATCCCTATAATACAGTTGTCTATAATGATAATAGTATAATCACTAGCAACAATACGTTCACTATAATATCATCATTGTAGATTTTAACATTGAGACGCGTGGAATGGTGGCCGCATTGGCCACAACCACAATCGACCCCTTGGAAACCGTACGGCCGTGAGACAATCGCATGTGGCTGGGAGGTGTCCATGGAATACCCATAATACCCAGGAGCAACTTGTGTCGTCGGCGAGCGAAGTAGCTCTGTTACAGTATTACACACGTACGAACACCAAAAAACATCTAGGAGGCATGTCGTAGCCTGTACCACATACCTTGTAGTGAGTAACTCTTCGAGAGTCTACCTTTTCCGCTCCGTATCAGTAGGGTATCAATGACCCGGTCACGTGTGACACCACTCCTGTTACTCATCCAGAGTCAGTTCTCCCAGACATTAACAGTTCAGCGATAGGGCTCCATCTATGATATGAAAAGTTATCGAGAATAATATTCCACATCGCATTGATGAGCACAAGTAAATTCGTGATAAATGATTACTAAGTCATCGAGTCATTACGACTCAATTTGATAACAGCGGGCTTGTTAGTTACGCCGCATCGAGACTCCAAGAGATTCACAACACTACTATTAGTGACTACTATCGGGCCGTTCGAAAACGTCATAATACACAGTAGGCCTGGTGGGCACCCATCAGCAAGGAAGGTAGAAATATATATACAAAGAAACTGGTACTGAACAGGAACACACACACCGCATCACGGCATCGTATCAGCTGCAAATACTTCTATATAGCGCCGGTGAAATCTGGACAGTCCGGTATGTTCACTTCAGTGGATCTGTGCTCGCTTTTATTGGACAGGTTCTCATGCCGGACCTGCCATGCATCGACACTTTATGTGGTACAGTTGTATTATATTTTCCGAAGAAGTCTCAAAAAGCTGGTATTATATTTTCGACCCTCTTATCGTGGATTCCACATAAATGACGGAGTATCACATACTACCACAATCTTTTCTGAAGTACCATAAAACACGCAATTTAAATGCCCAATTCCGTGTGGCAACCGCAACCCCTCAACTGCTGCTCATATCAACCTTAAATTTTGAACATAAACCCTCCCAACATCATTATACTGTTAAAAGAGGACATTTTATGCTCTTTCCCATCTGGTGCTATGTACAGCGTTGAGCTCACTAGATTCTAGTAGACTCCGTAGAACTACTCTCTCCTCAGCTACTGCCTACCCTCGTATTGTCTATTCCCGCAGCACTCGTCTCCTCCACTACTGGTTGTGTTAGTCGCGCAACTGCTCCCCTCAGCTGATCTGATGCTTGGACGGCAGTTAGTCGTCCTTGAGCTATCTCCAAGTTTAACATACCAACAATCTGAAACCCCCTTCATCGAAATATCCAATTTTGAGAGTTTCAGTAACATCATCGGTTCTTGTTACATGTATGGACAGATATTTCCGTTACATCGATGGAAGCGTTTCATAAATCTCAAGTAAATTACAAAGTCGCCGATTCTCAGCTCGAAACAGCCGAGACACGCGAGAAGGACCGTTTCGAAATCAGCCACACTTGCATGCAACACTCTTCGCTGAGGAACTAACAACTGGTTGAGTATTACATTTTTCTTCCAAGTGCTGGTATCATTCCTCCAATCAGTGGCTGCTAGCCTATCAATATGCTTAGACATCACAGCTTCTCCTAAACCAAGACTAATGGGAGAGCAAACAGAATATAACGACTCTTTATAGACCTAATACCCATCACTCGCAGACAAAATAATAAAAACGTAACAGACACTCTACCCAATAGAACTACTGAGGTTTGCCGGAAGGTTCGGAAACCTTTTCATACATATATACATGTGAAACCCGAATGCTTCCGTACATATACCAAGCCTTAGCCTCAATTCGTAGCTGCTGAATTCACAGCAATGCTCCTATACTGCCTAGTGAGAGAAGCACTATTATATATAAAATGAAGGTTTGCGAAACAGTGCCAAGCAGCGTTGTAATTGCAAACAGTGCCTTTGATTATACTACACCCTTATCCTGCCTAACAGTTCTTATCGGCCTCCCATTCCTCATCAGTTGCTCCAACTGTTATATTTCCATCCATCACTCGAGATAGACTACTATATATAAATTCCTACTCGAACATTCTGGAAATATTAATTCTGCCGTCAGTGAAACACATATACGAAATTATAATACAACGTGATTTCAATACTAGAGTTACCGATCTTATTTACTATATATACGATAATACTTGTATCACGCATCCTCTCAGACGGTAGGTAAATTTCAAACGCACTCATGTTACTGGTGAATAGAGCCTCAAAACAACTCACCAGCTTGCGCCTTCTTCGCAGAGAAATCCGTTGCGGCCTTCTCTAATCTCCGTCCTACTGTCATCCCAAAACCACTGATTGAATAGCTCATACGCTGAGTATATATAGTTTTCCTAAGACAAGATCAAAACTCTTCCTGGTGTTCGGGTGTTCCCGAATTTGAAATTTTCGCGTTAATTGCTATCTTATTACCCTCTGTGATAGACACCGTGTCAGAAAACCATCGAGTGAAGATCGTCAAGAATACCAAAAAAAAGGTAGAATAAATCGTATTCAAATCCCTTGAAAATATATATCATTTCAATCTACTTGAGATTTTCCTACAATAAATACTAAGTTTTTCTTCCTCTACATTAAAGTATCAACCATACCAATGCTGCTGCTGCTGTTGCTGTTACTCCCCATAGTACTAGGTAGTAGTACCAGTGAGTAGCTTATCACAGCGCCAATAATGAAGAGTATTAACCCTCCCCCATTATTATTATTACGATGGATCATTAGGATCCTCTTCATACGTTATCACTTCTCGTGATCGACAAATCTTACCTGAATATGAGTAAGAAATTAGTGGGGCCGCTATGCCACCGTCTGACGGGGCCGCTATGCCACCATCTGGTGGGGCCGTTATGCCACCATCTGGTGGGGCCGTTATGCCACCATCTGGTGAGTCCGCTATAACATCGAGAGGTATGTTTGCGGTAGGAGCAATTGTTGGGGCCGCTATGCCATCACAAGATATATCAATTCCAGCATTAATAATCCGGCCTCTCCCGCTCTGGGGCCGATATGCCATATCATCAAAATCGCAATGCTCCATCATGCCCTTAAGATTCGCCCATGTCCCCGAATAAAGATTCAAAACAGGTCCGAAAGTGACCTACTGAATGTGCAGTTTTGTCCAACAGCAGTTAATTTCTTCTTCTTCAGATCAACTGTGGTATCCTCCATAGCATAACCCTACACAACGCAAATATTTACAAGCCTAAAAAGTTATTCCCGCTACCTGCATTTTGGGTAGCAACTTCTGGACTATATCGGGTATCTGGTAATCCAAGGCGAATATACGACGAACTTGAAGTACCTAACGTGACGAAAACACGGTAATATCTACAGGAGAATTCATATAGGAAGCTCAATGGTTCATTCAAGCCTCAACAAAAACACGATTCTCGCGATTTACGGTACTCCACATAGTACAGGTAAACTCCGCATACGAAATGTCTTGAAATCCGGATGCGGCTAGGCAAATTGACAACGAGTTTTTCACATAGTTAACTCCATTCAACATTCCGCTCCAATGTGGAAAAATATGCACATGGGCAACCAAATATGTTGGTGACAATACGAAAATTCTAAAGAAATTTTCTGGAACATTCACCGGTTTTTGTACACGTTTGCCTCAAGTCGTGTAACAGCTTCTATAATCAGTGAGGGAATGCTACAGCCCAGCTCTGCAGAGCAACAATATATTCCAACACTGTTTCACTCGGACGTGACCAACACTAGCTTACTTGATTATCCTTATCAATATTCCGATACACAGTGTCTAACCGTTTTACGTGAGGCTGATCAGGATTTGGATATTTAGCCCACCAGGCTGAAGTGCCTAAAACAGCACTCTTATCCCCGAGCGACCGTTCATACAACATCGGTACGAATAAAACAAATATAGATACAACATACAACATCACTCATACATGTAAGTGCAATACCAGCAACAGATGGAAGCGTTGATCTGACCTTATATATTGCTATATTCAAATTGGGTATAATGGACTTTCACGACTACCCGTTTTACGTGAAGTGGCGTAAACATCACGCGATTTTTTTGCGGTGATATGCAGTAGTCGTGAGATATGTTTTTCACTAGTGTTTTTCATATCACTAGGGTCAAGAAACTCCATAGTATTATTATATTCTTACCTATATAAATTATTAATAATATTATAGCCATAAAATATATTTATTTCATACCACATTAATTCGAGATTCATCCAAAACATATAAGTGCTACAACATTCACTCCGATGATTCCAATGACGGATATATAATCTTCTTCAGCACTCCCTTATTATTACAAGTTTCCCAGTCATGGTTGAATACATGACGATGCTCAAAGTACTTCATAGCAGCTGGGTGTGACGAACAACAACAATAGAGCAAATGAGGGATAAAGTAACTCTAAAATTAAGCCTAGCAATACCATCACCAACGCAACTGTGATTCTCTAAAGTCGATATGATGCACTCCACTAGTGAGCATTACGAGTGCAGTTATCGCGGCAATGTCCCTTCTTTTCAACCTCATACTTAGCGTAGCAGCGCAGCTCATATGACTTTACTACTAGGGAGTTCTGTTCGAGTACAACTGTGTAATATTCGCATCTATATCGCAACGGTGATAATATGAAATTGATGGAGTTTCACAAGTTTTACGCGATATGGCGTAATACTCTGTGCAAAACGCGCCCTAGTGATATGAAAAATATATTTCACGACTACTGCATATCACTGCGAATAACATCGCGTTCGACGTAAAACGGGTAGTTGCGAAACTCCATTGATCATCGATAAACCACATACGAGTGAGAGTTTGCAACTTAGCTTCATCCCAGCTACGTTAAGGGGGACGCAATACGAGTTGTGTGAAGAATCAATATATAAGGATTATACGGTATATACTACGGCACAAGCAAACAATAACTACGAATATTACTATTATCATCAGTACACTACTAAATGGCAAGTTTCGATCAACCTTCTTATTCAATGTGGATATATAAGAGGTTACATCCAAGAGGTTCCCGGTTCGAATTTGCAACCGTCATTTCTCCGCATTTGATTTAGTGCAACTGCATGTAGTTATCAATTCACGGATTTAGTGCGGCGTTCACTTACTGCGTTTCGTGGATATATTTGCATAATATGCAGCAGAAGCGTTGTTTTCATTATCATTTATGAATAGTTTTTGTGAGTGTTTTCTATTGAGATTATTATTGGAGTTTTACGCGAATACTCTGTGAAAAACCCGATATTCGTATAATTAGTTTTGGATACTACTGAGCTGAGCAGCTGAGGAAAGCGATTCGGTTGTGAATCAGATGGACGAACAATCAAAGGGACGAACATGTTAGCGCACGCCCACACAATCGATAAAGTCCTATGGACGAACATCTCGAATGGACGAACACTGAGTTGGACGAACATTGGCAGAGAAACGCAACAGAAGACGTTCACGCTCAGAAACATCCACATTCATAATAACACACACGAAACTGTGAAGAAACTGTATGATTGACACTTCCAGCCTACAGCTCGATATCCATCCGGCCCTGAAGACGGTTGTTTTTGCCGGGCCTTCCGCGTTTTCGTGGGAATGGCTTTAATCTCTTCTCCTGCAGACAACGAACCGCATGATCCCGCATTTTTTCCTCATCGTAAGTGGCCTTCTCCGGATCGACAGTCGCTCGTTGGAGGGCGTACTCTGTCGCCCACGCCAATGTGAAGAGGCCGCAGTTTGCAGATCCGGGTGTCTGCTGTTGTGTGCGCAAACATACGCACTTTGTACCTTTGCCGAAGATAGCGGTCATCACTTCACGCATAGGTCCAGGAATCGCGTTCATACCCAGTGCGCTATCGAGATATAGCACTAGTCCCTCGTGATTCCTGACAGCGAGGGCAAAATGCTTAGCTCCATAGTCGTATAAGGGTTGGATGATCAAGGGTGCATTGCTGAGGCTAGGAGCTTTCGGAATGCCCTCAAGCTGTGTTTTCATAACCTCTAATGATGCTGGAGTTATCGGAGGAAACTGCAGCAAACATAAGCACCTAGTACACAGTAGGGCCATCCAGGTACCAACAGCCATGTCGGAAATTTCGGTACAAGGTGAAGCTAAGTCGTGACGATCCAGCACAGTGAGACGGAACTCGCCAAGTAGAGTATCATGCACCAACCAGTTAGGCGACGCGGTTGAGGACGATGGCCTACACTCAGGCGATCCATCGAGCTCCTCTGTTGATGCATTGGGTTCCTCCGCCGAACACTGAGAGTTCGGCTTCGGCCGCTGAGGCACCGATCCTTGGGATGCAGCTTCAACCTTACCGGTCGATGCGCTTGGTGATGGTTGGGAACGGTGGTTAGCAGTCTTGTGAAACAAGTCCACGATTGAAGAGGATAGACCAGCATCAGAATATACAGAAGGCTGAGGAGGTTCGTCATCAGGGGACACCGGTGCGCGGGACTCAAGTGTCACATCCTGACTGGTAATATCCACCCGCTGACGCTTCCCCGGGCAGTGCGAAGAATGATCGCCTCCAACTTGAGTGGAGCTGTTCTGGCTAGGCTTCATATCGTCACCGTAGCTGAACTCCTGCTCTGCACTACCATCATCATCATCATCATCATCATCATCATCGTCATCGGAGTTGATGTCGACATCGTCGTTATTGCACTGAGCAGCGTGCTTGACTGCTCCCCTGACGACTCCACGGGCGAGCTTGAACCATTCATGGAGATCAGGTTCGTCAACCGGACGGCCGCAAAGAATTTGCAGCCTGGCGTCAAGCGCAACGTATTCAGGCTTCCGATACCATGCGTCACCGCGATCATACATGACAGCGTCAGCATATACTTCGCTGATGATCCGCCTTACCGCATCCACCCAGACCCACAGGTGGGGACGGGAGGTCTTCGCGAACCTCCGACCCCATCCCATGTGGAACCCTTCCTGTGCGTTATTCGTCCTCCCTCTAGAGGACATAACCCTCGCCCGCAGGTTCAAGACGGCTGGGCCGACCTGCTTCCCCAATCCGTACTTTCGGTGGAGATATCCCGATAGAATATTCCGCTCACGTCGCGGCAAGCCTCCAATAGCAGCCTCGAATGCAACAGCGGTGAGCGAGACGGGCAAGAAAGGAACACAGGCCACAGTGTAGAACGTTTCATACGCTTCTCGCACTTTCGGGTCCTTGTGATCATTACCGTAGCACATGAAAGGGAACACACGACGAAATTTACGGAATACAGCTTGGGTCCAGTGGAAATAGCATACGGTTATAGACGACAACGGAAGCACAGTCCTAATCGCTGATAGTAGGGCGGGCTCCATGTCACTCATAGTACTGGCAACTCGCGAAGGGCCACCGAGTTTCGGAACAACACGCTGTAGGATCTTAGTATAAGTAAGTACACTGCGGTTCGGAGCA
>NW_003204723.1:24026-32072 GCF_000006405.1 Perkinsus marinus ATCC 50983
CGAGGCGGACCTTAATGCGGACTTGTATCTTATTTCAGGACTTGAACCGTGATTGAAATGACACCCGGGCATTAAGAGGAATTTAGGGCGAGCGAGGTTTTTTTTATTTTATTTTTGGGCGTGCGCCAAGTTGTTCGTCCTGTTGAGTGTTCGTGCCGACGATTAGGCACCCGATATTCGCGGTGATATGCAGTAGTCGTGAAATATATTTTTTCAATAAACTCCATTGAATTTTCTCTCCTAGTTTTTCAATGTCCATTTTCAGCAGCATGATTACCTCTGAAACACCACCATTCTCACTAACCGACCGCCGATATGATCAGACCTCATACTGGGGCCGTTTCCGAAGTATGCTCGATCAGTGTGATCCAACCACTCTACTACACAGGTGATAATCAGTGGGCTCAATCGTATTTATATAAGCTCAAAATTCTCATTCCTCAACGAGAAACACATATTTTATGGATTTTCCTGAAAAAAAACAAAATTTTGAGTGAATTTTTTCAACATTTTTTTCACGGTAAATTTTTTTTCGCGTTTTGTAATTTTCTGTATATATTTTTTCGCTCTTTTTTTATCGGAAAAGAGAAATTACAATTTTCGTTCAATCAAATTTGATTCTTTTTCGAAAAATTTCTGTAAATTTTCTTTTATTTTTTACTGGGAAAATTTCGAACCGTCGGATCGTTTACTCCTATAATAGTAGTAGAAATACTCACGCGTTGATAACATGGGATGACTCTTGTTAGGTTTTTTATGCACTTCTACTCAGAGTCTTGTGTAAATTCCTATTGTAGAGAAAACTGACACACGAATGTGATATATATATTGGAGTTTCACAACTGCCCGTTTTACGTAAAGTAGTGAAAAACGCGATATTCGCGGTGATATGCACAGTATGGGAATATATGTTTGGTTTCCTTACTATTTTATGAAAAATCACACGATTTTGGGTATAAGTATACGAAAATCAACGATAATTTCGCAAAAAAATTCCTCAAAATTCCCATATTCCTAAAAACACATGTAGTTGACCATGCGCATATATTCCCACACTGGATATGCAGTAGTCGTGAAATATGTTTTTCATATCACTTGGATGTTGATGAAGCGATTCGTTTTTTTATTCATTTTTTCATGTGTTTTTGATCAGCACTAGAGAAATATACGAGTCCCGTAACGCCTTGCATGATTTCCAGAATGGAAATAGTAAACTCAGTGATGAACAACTTTGGAAGGCTCGAAAACTGAAGGAATCCGCGGTAATATAAAATGTGGAAATTTTACGAAAAAATTTTTTTTCGATTCTGAAAAATAACGTAACAGTTTCACCAAATAGAATTTTATAGATTAGTTTGCGGCGACAGTAGTTGTATGTTTCCGCGGAAATTCAGATTTGCTATGTTCATTCGAAGGGAACTGATAATATTGGAGTTTCACGACTATCCGTTTTACGTGGTGTGAAAAACGCGATAGGACGTTTTTGAAATCACTTGCCGAATAACACCGAACAGATCACCCTATTTCACATACTATGTGTTTTACGCGTTATCAACTGCTCAAGTGAAATGTGAAATATATTTTTCACTAGTGTTTGTTCGTATTACGGGTGAAACTTTAGTGGTGAAGAGAACTGTGTAACAGTGCTGGAGTATATGTCCAACGCCTTCCCCAGCTGAGCATAGGAGTTTAAATATAAATTCGGATAAAAAAGTGAAAACTAACCAATGAAAATTCCCCAAGATTTCCTCTCATAATTTTCATATTGTCACCAACATATGTGGTTTCACAATTGATATGATATCAAGTTTACCTGCCAAATTCAGAAGTTCATTTTTACGTATGTGTGCTCGCCAGATTCACTACGGGTTTACTTCCGACAATTTTCCCCAAAAATTTTTCTGCGAATATATATGTTTAATCCATTTAATTTTACAATGAAGTTCCACAAAAACATATTTCACGACTACTGCATATCGCGTTTTTCGCAGAGTATTACGACGCCACTTCACGTAAACTCCAATGAATAGTTTTTTTCACAGATTCACCCCGATACCGGTGAGCTGATCCCGGCACCATTTCGTATGAGCGGTTACGTCCCTTTCAATGGGCCTGTTTGTGTTGGGGCTGTTATGGCGAAGTCTACACCAGCGATTGTATTTTGGTAGTAATGGAAAGGTGTTGGAGGAGTAGGAATATATGTAATCGCTTTCCTCATCATCAGCTGCTGAGCTCAGAAGAGTTTATATATGAATTTGGGTAGAAGTGTAATACAGAAACCAATAAGAATTTCCTCTCAGAATTTTCAAGAAATTCATATTAAGTTCAGTTTTAAATCTATAATGTTATTAATAACATATGTATTTTCATAATGTAGTTTCATATTTTCCTTGGAAAACTGCGGAGTGCGAGAGTCGAACTCGCGCCCTCTTCCAGGCACTGGGTGAACCAGTCTCAGAATGCATTTGTCAACTACTTCAATAGAAACGCATCATCACCGGTTGATGATAAAACGCTAACATGGAGTTACCTTGGCGCTGTTGGTAGCGCCATCGCTATTGCATATGGACTGTCGAGTGTAAGAAAAAGGGAAGAATGTTTGTGTGTTTGAAAATTAATTTTTATTGCTAAGCGGAGCGAAGCTATGTTAGTATTATTTCTGTACAAGAATTATAAAATTTTTTCTAGTGAGTTTCACTTGGTGAATTCATTTAATCATTTCTCCACAACTACACCAGTGGAGCTCTCGAGAATAGTGGAATTCATATATTCTGCGAAAAATATTCAATTACTTTCAATCGGCCGAAACTGTAGCAGCATGTAGTACGAAGTAGCTGAGGAAAGGAGGCGCCACAGTTTTATCTCCGTTGAGTTTGTTCCGAAGGGTTTATAATAAAATTGGATGAGTACAGGTTTAACATTTTTTGAAGAGGTAGTTGTAGCGATTATTGCACAATGAAGTTTCACAACCATAAAACTCGGTGAAAAACGCGATATTCGCGGTGATATGCAGTAGTCGTGGAATATATTTTATAGTGTTTTCATATCACTAGGGTGAAATTCCGATATATCGGTTGTGTTTTTACGCGTTTTTCGCGAAGTGAAATGTGAAATATGTTTTACATTTCACGGGTGAAACAGCAGTACATCACATTTTATATGAAAATTCAAATGGTAAAAGTATTATAACTAGAACATTAATAAGTGCGTATTGTCCCACACGTTTAGGTTGTTAAGAAGCGATTGTCACCAGCGAGAGCAACAGTGGTTTTACGGTGGGTTGGTTTGCCAGCCTCAATGGTGAGTGAACGTGAAAAATTTACTCAACATAAAACGGTGGTAAAATTTACTCAACCTAAAACGGTGGGTACAGTTTACCCAGTAAATCGCCACCGTTTAAGGTGGCATCGTCTGCGAATTGTTTTATTATGCGTTGTTAGTAGGCCAACCTCAATGGTGAGTGAACGTGTAAAATTTACTCATTCTAAAACGCCGGGTATAATTTACCCAGGGAATTCCCACCGTTTTAGGTGGCGTCATCAGCGAACTGTTTTATCATGCGTCATTCGGAGCTTGACAGTGGAATTACGGTATATAAGAAAGGCACTAACGAGGAAGTTGGCACTAGTAAAAATGCTGCTAAAAAAGCACTAAAAGAGGTTAGTTTATTGGGTGAATTAGTCCGAAATCGGAATTTTTTACTCACAGGTTGTGGCGTCGAGAATGCTACTGCAATTACCCGTGTTTGGCGTGCCCCCGGCGTTTATGACCCTACCGCCGATACAACGGTTTTGCGGGGCCTATCCGAGCATGGCATTGCCTTTGTCTACTATGGTGAGAAAATTCGGAAAATATTCGGGAAATATGTATAAAAAGAATTACAAAATATTCGCATTTTCGGAAAATATTTGCAAAATGTGTATAAAAGTGGAATTTCAGCTGTGATATGAAAAACACTAGTGAAAAACATATTTCACTTGGCGGGAAAAATATATCATCGGCGGTCGCGGAAAGATAAACATCTTATAATTTACATGGAGTATTACCCCACTTCACGTTAAACGGGTCATCGTGAAACTCCAATGCAGAAATTTTGCGCAAGGCTAACTGGTTGGTGATTATAAATTCTGAGGAAATTTAGAGGGAATTTTCGTTGATACTTCTACTCTGAATATGTGGTGAGGAAACGCGTGAACTCAGCCGATGAGGAAAGCAAACACATATTTCTACTACTCCAACACTGGCAGATGAACTATGCAGTGTTGAAATATGAGTTTGGTTGCCTCAGCTGAGCTCAGGAATTTGTACAAAAATTAACCAAAATTTTCCGAAATTTTCTCAGAAATTTATATCGTCACCAACACATGTAGTTGACCATATGTATATTTCCCCACACCTTCACATATGTAGATTTTCGAGATGGCTTTCTCTAGTTTGCGAGTAATACGAATATAGACTACGAAACGCTTCTAAAACGTTGGTGTCAAACGATCCATATGTTGACTTTCGAAGTCGTTGATTATATTATTTCGCATAACGGTTGGGTTCACCCTGTAGGTGCTACTGCTATCATTCGGGTTCGGGTTGCCCGCGAGTATAGCAGCGTTTCCACAGACTGGCATCATCTCGGAAGACTCACTCGAACCCAGTTTGCAGGGCCATGGTGATCTTCAATATAATAAAGGCCTCTGAAGTGTGAGAGGAATCTTTACGCACTGCGAAGATTTTGGGGGACTGGACCCTAGTAATGTGGAAAACATATTTCACGACTACTGCATATCACCGCGAATATCGCGTTTTTCACCACTTTACGTAAAACGGGTAGTTGTGAAACTCCAGTGTATGTTGTGTGTGTTATCTATACATTGGGTATCAATTTCAGATTCAACCTGTTTTCGCACCGTCGATACACGGTTTCTGAAATCATTCGTTATCAAGTTTGTTGAGTTTTGAGGGGGACCTACTTGAAAGTGAACTCATTTGAATAGTAGACTTTATGGAAAACTTATGTGACGAAACTTCATGTACTGTGCTGATCAGCATCGGCCACCATGATGAACGAGAACACAATTCCGCATGAGTGTGGATGCAAAGTATAATCTTAGTTCGTTATTACATGCCATGATTTACATTGCAACGGTTTTACTCTTGGCGAGAGAGTATATATACGGATCTTTACAGTGAGAAATGGCGAGGACAGTACTGTGCAAATTTTATCGAGTAAACAAAAGACCCAACAATCACCTGGAATCGCACTGCCAAAGTACGATAGTAAGCGAATATAGTGAACCGCAACTACTCCAATATAGTAATGACTAATACGTCATACAACTAGCGTTAAGGCATAGCCGAAACAAGACGCAAGACGACGACGATAAGTATAATCAGATATCATCATCTAGCTGTCCTTGTAATTCTTCACTTCATGAATGAGATGATATTGGATCAATGGGCTTTCTTGACCCTAGTGATATGAAAAACACTAGTGAAAAATATATACTTCACGTGAAACGCATATAAGCTAACGCGTAAAACACGTGGTATGTGTCTTGCGTGGTGTAATTCGCAAAGTGTTTTCAATTCGCCATCGCGTTTTACGGTTCCTTGAAGGGGAGACGGTTGATACAGATATGAAAAGATAGGCTCATAGTAGCGCACGCCACAGCCGGGCTTTCCATAATCGATTACTTGGGCGCGCGCTATCCTCATCACTCGCCCGACTTGAGGTTTGTCATTTTAAAAACGACGCCCCCCCCACAGGTCTTGGCGCCTCAACGTGGCGTGGGGGCCTGGGCAATCTCAGCCGATACTCGTACATCACTCAGCGAGTTAATTGCTGTAGTTGTTGATTATGTTTTGATCATCGAAAATGGGATGTCGTGTTTCTGCTAAAGCCCATCCGGAAGGTGCTGTTGAGGAAGCGGTTAATGTAATATTGGAAAACTCAATTAGAAGTTTATCGGAAAATTTAACGTATGGTAGAAAATTTGGGAAAATTGCAACACGAGTGGTACATAGTTTCTCACACTGTATCGTGTAAGCAGTGTTGGAGTAGTAGGAATATATGTAATCGTTTTCCTCATCATCAGCTGCTGAGCTCAGAAGAGTTTATATATGAATTTGGGTAGAAGTGTAATACAGAAACCAATCTTCATACATGTAGTTGACCATGTGCATTTTAAGGCCCAGTTCACTGATGAATATATGTTTGAATGATAACGTAAAAAGATCTTCATATTAAATTCGTGTTCTACAATGGAGTTTCACGACTACCCGTTTTACTACGTGAAGTGGCGTCGTAATACTCCATGTGAAAAACGCGATATGAAGTGGCGAATTGAAAACACTTTGCGAAGTAGAGCAGATATCCTCATATCTTTGGTCGTCGTCCGCCCGACCGTTTTGTTCTATACTAACTTCGTAGTAGCAGCATGTTCGATGAAGCAAGATTAAGGTTTGATTTCTCTCCTATGGTTGTGTTGAACGAGATCATCGTTCAGTTAGTATAGAGCAAAACGGTCGAGCGCGCGACGACCAAAGATATGAGGATGCAGACAAAACACATACCGCGTTTTTAACTGCTCAAGTGAAATGTGAAATATATTTTTCACTAGTGTTTGTTCGTATTACGGGTGAAACTCTAGTGGTGAACGCTATTAATTGCTATTATGACACTTTATATCACCGTTTTTGAAATTACTTGCCGATTTACACCGGACAGATCACCCTATTTTACGTAAAACACGTTTTACGCGTTATTCACTGCTTGAGTGAAATGTGGAATATATTTTTCGCTGATGTTTCACGTTCCACGGGTGAAACTCTAAACTTTCTCAAAATTCTCGTATTTTCATCCGCACGGATTTCAGGTACTTCCGAGATCTACAGTAGAGCAGGAGCCCTTCGGTGAGTTCTGAATTGTTAGTTTTGATATTTATAATTTTTAATTACAGATAAACCGAGCAGTTCAGCAAGTTTGGGGTCAATACGAAAACTCACAAAAAGGGTAATACTTAGTTTTTGTATTTTTGGAGGAGATTTTGGGAATTTATTTTGAAAATTTGCAATTTTGAAGAATTTTTGGTGGAATTTATAGTGAATCTTCGTCGTGTGGTTGGACCTATTCCGTATCTTTCATAATTGGACCTATTCCGTATCTTTCATAATTGGACCTATTCCGTATCTTTCATAATTGGACCTATTCCGTATCTTTCATAATTGGACCTATTCCGTATCTTTCATAATTGGACCTATTCCGTATCTTTCATAATTGGACCTATTCCGTATCTTTCATAATTGGACCTATTCCGTATCTTTCATAATTGGACCTATTCTGTATCTTTCATAATTGGACCTATTCCGTATCTTTCATAATTGGACCTATTCCGTATCTTTTATAATTGGACCTATTCCGTATCTTTCATAATTGGACCTATTCCGTATCTTTCATAATTGGACCTATTCCGTATCATCTTATCTCAGCTAAGCTCAATGCTCTCAAGCACCGAAGAGGAGGGTGACGAAAATTTAATGGATGAGGACCCATTAGACTTGGCTCGAAAGGGGATGGGAAAACGAAGAGAAACTGTAATAAGGGAGGCGTATCTTAGGTTGCGCACATAAAGATTCAAAATAGGCCCAAATGGGGACTATGTGTAGCAGTGATTTGAAAATTTGTCCGAGTATTTTTATAAAATTCTGATTTGAATTATATCGTCATTTTCAATTTCAATGAAGTTTCACCCGTTTTACGTGAAGTGGCGTAAAACGCGATATTCGCGGTGATATGCAGTAGTCGTGAAATATATTTTTTTCACTAGTGTTTTTCATATCACCTTAATATTGTTTTCGCAGGTCCTGAACGAAAACACCACCAAGTTGGTACATACATTTCGAGATTATGTAAAACCACGGATATTATCGTTGGCCGACTTGGACGTTTTCCAAACGGTTGGTTGCGGCGGGTGAGCAAAGGTGGATTTTTGAAGTGTTGGAAAAATATATATTTCGTTGAAAATTTTGGAGGCACTTTTTGAAAGTGTTAGG
>NW_003204723.1:32172-39473 GCF_000006405.1 Perkinsus marinus ATCC 50983
AATTAGGTCCCATGCGCACTGAAGATTTTGAATAAGGTGAAAGTCGCTACTAAGAATGGATCGGTGGAGAGTGCTGTAACGTTTTAACACGGGTAAAAACGTTTGGAATTGATCGTTTTTGTGCAGGCGGAAGCGATAAGACATGAAGCGGAGATTTTGGGCCAATTGGAATTCCCTTTTATAGTTGGAGTTTTGAAGGTCTTTCAGGACCCTCGGAGAGTCTTCGTCCTTATGGAATTCTGTACAGGTTAGTTAGGGGGTAGATGGGGCGTATTGTCACTAAATTAGGCCAATTAGTGTCACTAAATCAGGCCAATTATTGTCACTAAATTACGTCAATTATTGTCACTAAATTCACACGCATGTTTTGGGATAGGGGTGTACGAATTTTCATATTGGCACCAACGCCGTAATGGAAATCCAAATAGTAAAATATACCACTATTTCATAAATTCCTCAGCTGAGCTCAGGAGATTCCTCAGGAAATTTCAGGGTAGAAGTGTAGAAAAAATCAACGATATTTTTCATATCATCCAACACTGAAGTGAAAATTCGGAGAGTAAAATATGCCGCTTTTTTAGTCATTAATTACAAAAGTTTCCAAAATTACACTCAGAGTAGAAGTGAACAAAAACCAGCGAGAATTTGTTCATTGTCACCAACACATGTTGTTGGCCATGTGGAAATTTTCATCTGAAGTGGGTAAGATATTCCGATTTTGGGACTTTTTTACCCGGATGTTTGAGCTCATTTCGGACATGATTTGTATCTTTCTGTGATGGAGCTAAGATATGTTTGTGTTTTATTAGGTGGTGAATTGTATAAAGTTATTCATTCGAGAGATAGCCTTCTGGAAAGGGATAAAAAAACTGGTGGGTGGAATTGAACCGGGGATCTCAGCTCAGGTCGAATTGGAAACTATGAAATTAATTGTTATTTATTGGAGTTTCACGGGCGGTTGTGAAAACACTAGTGAAAAACATATTTCACGACTACTCCATATCACTGCGTATATCGCGTTTTTTACTTTTTTGCCACTTCACGTGAAACGGGTGAAACTTCATTTTATTTATTTTTATTGATTTTATTAATTCGTTATTGAATTTTGTTAGAAAATCTACGGCGAAAATGTTCATATGGTCAACCACATATGTTGGTGATGACAACATGGAAATTCTGAGAGGAAATTCTTATTGGTTTCTGTATTACACTTCCACCCGAATTCATATATAAACTCTTCTGAGCTCAGCAGCTGATGATGAGGAAAGCAATTACATATATTCCTACTACTCCAACACCTTTTCATCATTTAGGAGGAGTACCAAAACACATCGCCCAGTTCTGGATAGGCGAACTCGTATTGACGTTGGAGCATCTGAATAAGTACCATATAGTTTATAGAGACCTCAAACCAGAGAATTGCATGTTGGATCAGGAGGTGGGTGGTGAAGAACAGGTTCGATCCCCGGTGAGGGTATTTTTACTGCATTTTTCAGGGGCATATCAAAATGGTTGATTTTGGTATGGCGAAACGACTTGATCCGAAGAGGAAATTCCGTAAGGAGAGTTGAGGGGAAAATTATTTTTTTTGTTGGGAAAAAAATTTACGGTAAAAATTATAAGGTAGAATTGAACTCGCACTGATGAAATCAGAAAAAAAAGAAATGAAATTTTCTGTTGCTAAAAATTGAATGAGCGGAAAAGTGGTAAAAATAGTAATTTGATATTTCGGAAAAAAAGCGAAAAATGCGTTTTTTTCCTGGTGAGTTTCGCGATATTTTTGTGTTTTTTACGGAAAAAGGGTACGTGTTTTCCACTCTAGTCTAAAGTATTGGATAATCTTAGGGAAAGTAAAATTTTTCTAGAATTAAATAAAAATGGTAAAAATGGTAGATCGATATTTCTGAAAAAATATCAAGAAATTTTTGAAAGTGAAATCGTGTGTTTCTGAAATTGGTATTTTTTAGATTTTCGCGTGAAAATTTTGGAAAATAAATACACAAATAATATAATGTGAATAGAGTGTAAAAAATCCTTCAAAAAATATAAATTATATAGTTATAGTTAAAGCTTCTTCACCCTAGTGATATGAAAAACACTAGTGAAAACATATTTCGCGACTACTGCATATCACCGCGAATATCGCGTTTTTCACCACTTCACGTAAAACGGGTAGTCGTGAAACTCCATTTCATTTGATATACAGTGGAGTTTCTTGACCCTAGTGATATGAAAAACATATTTTCCATTCCACTTGATGAAGAAACAATTGTGTTAGCGGTCGTAAAAAATATTTTTATACCACTTTGTGAAACTCCATTGCGAATTGAGTTTTCGGCAGGGACGCGCACAAACTGCGGCACGTTGATATACCAACCACCGGAAATGCTCTTGAATAGATCTTATAGGTGAGGAGTGAAAGTTGGGGAAGTTTTGGTATGATTGTTTTTGTCAGTATCGAACCGGATTGGTGGTCTCTTGGAGTGATGATTTTCGAACTGTTCACGTTGAGATTTCCCTGGGGTAAGCAGTGTTGGAGTAGTAGGAATATATGTAATCGCTTTCCTCATCATCAGCTGCTGAGCTCAGAAGAGTTTATATATGAATTTGGGTAGAAGTGTAATACAGAAACCAATAAGAATTTCCTCTCAGAATTTTAATATTATCACAAACTGTTACTACTACTTCCCATCAGTGTTGAAGTAGTAGGAATATATGTAATTCGCTTTCCTCATCAGCTGCTGAGCTCAGAAGAGTTTATATATGAATTCGGGTAGAAGTGTAATACAGAAACCAATAAGAATTTCCTCTCAGAATTTTAATATTATCACAAACTGTTACTACTACTTCCCATCAGTGTTGGAGTAGTAGGAATATATGTAATCGCTTTCCTCATCAGCTGCTGAGCTCAGAAGAGTTTATATATGAATTTGGGTAGAAGTGTAATACAGAAACCAATAAGAATTTCCTCTCAGAATTTTAATATTATCACAAACTGTTACTACTACTTCCCATCAGTGTTGGAGTAGTAGGAATATATGTAATCGCTTTCCTCATCAGCTGCTGAGCTCAGAAGAGTTTATATATGAATTTGGGTAGAAGTGTAATACAGAAACCAATAACAATTTCCCAAAATTTTCTCGGAATTTCCTCTTAACCGTGAGTGAACTCAGAATATTTTTTATGTTAATTGCAGATTGGAGTAGAGACCACCATGATGAGTTCAACATCCAGCAGGCTATTCTGGCTGTGAACATCCGGTATGTTAAAAGCGCGCGCCCGAGTGATCGATTATGATATTTACTTGTGTGTGTAGGTGGGGAAGGAGTGGACGAGGGATTGATAGAGCGACGAAGAGTTTGATTAAAAGGCTGCTCGTATATAATCCGAAGAAACGCATTGCAGGACTTATCGCTAAGGTAGATAATTTTGTGGCGCGTGACGGAATTTTTGGTGTATTGTTGTCCTTAGGTTAAAGACCATAAATTTTTCAAAGGCCTTGAGTGGAATCTCCTCCTTAACAAACAAATACCAGTGCCATATGTAAGCTGGGTTAAATCGTTGGGAATTTGTCGATGATGATGAACTGAGAAAATTGTGGGTGATGAATGGATTTTACATAGGTCCCCGGTTCGATCCCCGGGTAGGACATTTTTCCGTAATTAAAGTTTTACGGAAACCTCCGCATATAGAGGAGTCGATCTGGTGACCTCCTTCGTAGTTAAGCCAGAATAATTCTGCACGCATGCACAACGCGGAAGTGTCTGTTGTTGCGGTATATGCAATTTTCTCAGTGATTTTTAGTATGTATATTTTATAGTGCTCTACTGTGAAAATGTTTTTAGTGATGAAATTTACGTGGGAAAAATATTCGGAAAATTCAAAATTATTTCTCCCCGGGAACATTATAGGTTCCTGGATGATTTCATGGTTGTTTACAATGAGAAAATTGTGCAAATTTTTGGTATGTGAATTCTCGTTATTTTGCTTGAAAACTCCCGAGTTCGGAATTTTTTCCCAATTTCCGAACGAACGTTTTTGTTTATAATGTATGTTTATACCAATTCACAACAGTATGGGAATATATTTTTGGTTTCCTCGAGTGAGCTCGTAAATTTCCTGATTATATTATGAAATTTCACACACGAATTTGGGTAGATTTTCAGGAGACCAGCAAAGATGGGGAAAGTAAATTCATCAGGGTTTTCAATTCTGTTGTTTTATTTGAAAAAAAAATTCAGAATATGCTCTCGTGTATTATGTTGTGTATTTTCTTATTTTCTTTATTTTCTTTATTTTTGTATTTTCTTTATTTTTTGTATTTTTTTCATTTCTTATACTCTCGTCACAAACACACGGCTATGTGAATATATTTCCCCCCGGAAGTGAATGAATTCAAGGCTTTCATTCGAGAGGTCTCTGGTTCGACTCCCACGGTGAGGGGTATTATTTTTTCATTATGCAGGTACCTAAGTTCCGTAGGCGTTATTCACCACCAATACCGTTCTTCTTGTGAGTGTTGAAATCGATCAGCTGGGCGAGCGCTATTGACATTGAGTTTTTAGGCCGCCGCATGTGTCGGGAAGGCGATATTATTCTGGAGTGTTTGATGAGTAAGCAGTGTTGGAATATATGTAATCGCTTTCCTCATCAGCTGCTGAGCTCAGAAGAGTATATATATGAATTTGGGTAGAAGTGTAATACAGAAACCAATAAGAATTTCCTCTCAGAATTTTAATATTATCACAAACTGTTACTACTACTTCCCATCAGTGTTGGAGTAGTAGGAATATATGTAATCGCTTTCCTCATCAGCTGCTGAGCTCAGAAGAGTTTATATATGAATTTGGGTAGAAGTGTAATACAGAAACCAATAAGAATTTCCTCTCAGAATTTTAATATTATCACAAACTGTTACTACTACTTCCCATCAGTGTTGGAGTAGTAGGAATATATGTAATCGCTTTCCTCATCATCAGCTGCTGAGCTCAGAAGAGTTTATATATGAATTTGGGTAGAAGTGTAATACAGAAACCAATAAAAATTTCCTCTCAGAGTTTTAATATTATCATCACCAACATATGTGTATATTTTTTCTCTCCATTGAAATCGTTATTCAGCTACCCCGAATCTATGGAGGAGAACGCCGTCGGGCTAACCGAGCGAGATAAGATCATGTGGTCGTATTTACTCGACGGGGTAATGTCCGCGATTTAGAGCAAGACGACCGCGGTTCGATCCCCGGTGGAGGTGTTTTTACATGAAGTTGTGATTTATTATGACTTGGTGTTGCAGCAGGGTCTGAGAATTGAGTTCATCGGGGGTGTCGGAATATATGTGTTCGCTTTCCTCAGGGGGGTTTGAGAGTTTCCGCAGTTTTTATAGAAATTTAAAATGTTACCTCAACGTTATCGAATTGCAGTTTCACCCTAGTGATATGAAAAACACTAGTAAAAAATAACGCGAATATCGCGTTTTTCACAGAGTATTACGACGCCACTTCACGTAAAACGGGTTGTCGTGAAACTGCGATAAATAGGGTGAAAATTAATACCCAAATGTTGATCTATAGGTTTTTAGTATTTTTTATATGAAGATGAACATATATTAGTAATAAAATGTAATAAGGAGTTTAACCACTAAGGTGTACGAAAACGACGTAGAATTTTCTCCCAAAATTTCCATATTGTCATCATCTCCGACACATGTAGTTGATGATGATGATGACCATCTGCATGTTGGAAGGCTTTTCTCGATGGCTTTACTGATGTATTCATAATATTAACACACAGCTATGCAACTGATGATAAAAATAAAAATGTTAAGATGACTGAGTACCGACTCATCAATTGGCATTAACCAGGAGGACCAATACCTCCAATATCGGCTAAGGTGAATTCTTTCATACACTCTTACCAGTGACTTTATCGCTCGCACGAAGGTATTTTAGGAACTACGAACAGGTGTTAAGTTTATACTCGCCAGTAGAGAAATCGATCTCGTCGGAATAACCGTTATGAAAAGCAATAGTAACAATATTGGGCGAAGGACACCTCAGGGTGACACCAGAGAATCATTGGAGTTTCACCCTAGTGATGTGAAAAACACTAGTGAAAAACACATTTCACTCCGCGTAAAACGGATGAAACTCCATTGTAGATTACACGATATAGGGTACGGGTATGCGGCGCCACCACAACATATTTTTTCTTTTTCATCTGGGGTGGTTTTAGGGTAGTTGGTGTAATGACAGATCGTGCATCGAGAGAAGGAAGACAGAGGAAACTTGGTAGGAAGGAGCGTCAGAAAGAGCAAGTGAGATTTATATAATTGAGTTTCACGAACGCAACTCTGTGAAATATATTTTTCACTAGTGTTTTTCATATCGCTAGGGCCGCCGCCCGTGGAACTGTAGTATTCAACATCTACTGAGAAATTGTTTATCACGAACATGAAAATTTAGCGGTGGAGCGATGGAGTTAATTTACGAGGAAGGCGACCGAAAATGCACAATTAGAAGCGAAAGGCTAGCGGAGCGAAGCTTTGGGGGAATATATGTAATCGCTTTCCTCATCATCAGCTGCTGAGCTCAGAAGAGTTTATATATGAATTTGGGTTTATAATCATTTTCATATTTCCCCGCCGATATCTTCATCACAAACATCTACGCAAGTTCGATTCCCGGCGGGGGCATTTTTCTCGGTCAGGTTCGAATTCCCCCTAGTGATAAGACACCAATCCCAGTTGACTCTGCTGAAGTGGACAGCGATAAACAAGTGTTCAAAGTCTACGATCAAATTGCCCATCATTTCTCACATACACGGTAGATGCAAAAATGCGAAACATGCAACGCTTCGCTCCGCTCAGATACAAACGTTGGCCAAAAGTGTGGAAATTTGTAACGAATTTTCCAGTTGGAAGTATCGTGATCGATGTGGGATGCGGAAATGGAAAATATTTAGCGGAGCGAAGCAAGTCGGGAATTGCATTTTGAGATTGTGGTTGTTATTATTATTTTTATGGACAGAGGTGTAGATGAAATTGTGAAGAATTCGGAAACATCGAGTAATGGGGAAATCATTGATGTTGAAAACGGTGAGTTCATGTGGGGACTGTTGGTATGGAAGAAATGAAATTTTTTCCCCGAAATTTTATCAGAATTTTCATATTTTACCGCAGGTAAGTTTTTCCTGTGTTGGTTGAACTGAATATAGCTGTTGCGTGCCATCTTGATGAGATCGAAAATTTAGATGTGACTTTTTTCATAGGAGTTTCATTTCGTATTGGAGTTCCACGGGCGG
>NW_003204723.1:39573-40669 GCF_000006405.1 Perkinsus marinus ATCC 50983
TGAGCTCAGCAGTTGATGAGGAAAGCGATTACATATATTCCTACTACTCCAACACTGATGGGAAGTAGTAGTAACAGTTTGTGATAATATTAAAATTCTGAGAGGAAATTCTTATTGGTTTCTGTATTACACTTCCACCCAAATTCATATATAAACTCTTCTGAGCTCAGCAGCTGATGAGGAACGCGAACAGTTATACGTGTTGTTATTGTTAGGAAAGCGGTCGTGCAAATTGTCTCCTCCATATGGCTCGACTTCTAAGAGTAGGAGGGCAAGGTCTGGTATATGCGTGGGCTATGGAACAGGTGAGAAACGATAAAGGGTGGCGTAAAGCTCGGTGATATTCGCGGTGATATGCAGTAGTCGTGCAGTATATATTTCATATCACTAGGGCCGCCCGTGAAACTCCATTGATATCGATGCATGAGGAAAAAATAAATCACCTTTATATATCTAGATTTTCGGAGTGGCTTTCTCTAGTTTGAGAATAATACCAATATAGACTAGGAAACGCTTCTAAAACGTTGGTATCAATCGATTTTCGAATTGCCAAGAATCGAAGTCGTTGGTTATATTATTTCGCATAACGGTTTTCACGAAAGTTTTCACGAATAAGGAAAATTGTTCATATCATGTGCATGCGTGCAAAATGATACTTGGGTGTGTTTTCCTAGGTTGAAGGCTCGACAGGATCGAGGAAATTCTCGAGCCAGGACGTGTTGGTCCCATGGCATCTGCAGAAGAGATATGAGACCAGCAAGGATGGGGAAAGTAAATTCATCAGCTGCTTTATTTGAATTATTTTGTATTATGTTTTGTCCCCTTTAGTTTTTTTGTATTTTCTTGACTTTTGGGTTTTTATTTCTTTGGGGGTTTTCCTTGTTTTCGGATTTTTTTATTTTCATTTTTTCGTATGTTCTTCGTTTTTCTGTATTTTTTTCATTTTTTTGTATTTTCTTTATTTTTTCCTGATTTCAGAATATGCATCTACAATGGGCGCGACTACAAATCCGGAGTTGATCACATATCATCGTTATTATCACGTGTTCACTGAGAATGAGTTTCGAGATATGTTCAGCAAGGTAGGTCCGCTACT
>NW_003204723.1:40769-57340 GCF_000006405.1 Perkinsus marinus ATCC 50983
TGGATGATATGAAAAATATCATTAATTTTTCTACACTTCTACCCTGAAATTTCTGAGGAATTTTCCCGAACTCAGCTGAGGAATTTATAAACAAAAAAGCGGTATATTGCAGTTTCTTGACCCTAGTGATATGAAAAATATATTTCACGACTACTGCATATCACCGCGAATATCGCGTTTTTCACTTCACGTAAAACGGGTGGAATTTGAATTTACTTTCTGAATTTCCATTACGGTGTTGGTCGCCATATGAAAATTCTTGTTAGTTTTCGTACACCCCTACTGGAATTTTAAACTTAGTTTTTTTTCTTCTTGCAGATACCCGGCATTCGAGTGGATGAGATATATTTCGACTCCAACAACTGGGCTGCGCGGTTTACCAAGATTGAATCCAAGGCGGCTGCTCGAGTACATTAAAAGTGTTCCAATTTCCGTGCCTTACATTAGTTTGGTTCGTCAGTAGTGGGAGTTTCTTGACCCTAGTGATATGAAAAACACTAGTGGAAAGTGTATTTCACGACTACTGCATATCGCGTATTTCACTGAGTTTTACGCCACTTCACGTAAAACCGGTAAAACTCCATTACATATAATAATAAATTGACTTCATATCGATTTTTTCATATGGAAGAAAATCCAATACTTTTGTTATTGAGATTTTACGACTTGACGACTACAACTGCATTTTATTAGGAACGCCATTACGAAATTTCCCGGCCTGAAAATTCCCACCCGTAGTTGACCCAAATATGTATGAATTTGATCGATGCCAGATACCCCGGCGTTTCCAACATCAAGCAGTAGTGGGTTTGTTGACCGCCGCACTGCGATGCACTTTGATGATGCAATAGTGTCTTTGAGGGGAGTTTCTGTTATATCGATAGTTGTGTTTGGTTTCCTCATACGAGTTTAATTCCAAGTTTATGTCACGGTAAATAAGAGATTTACTGCGTTGGAAAGTACACCACATTCGGTAGAAGTGTACAGAAAAACAATGGAAATTATATGCAATTCTCTCAGACAGTATACAAGACGGTTTACCCTAGTAGCAAAATTAATATAACATACGAATACCCCTGGTGCTCGGTGAATCATGAGTGAAGCGATTAATGGGTTGTGTTCTATAAGTGATACGGAATAAATTACGCACGATGAAAGCATAAACGATTATCAAGAACTCATATATATTCTGCTTTAACGTGCCTGTACTAGCAACACCACAGAAGCCTTCGGGGGGGGGGGGGAATACACACAAGGATATATGTATCATGTCATTGTAATAAGCGCGCGCCATCGTAATCGATATTGATGGCACATGAAGCGCTAGTATTGACTTCAACTTCGAGTTGACTTTTTCCAAAGCTCGAATTGAGCACGACGGTATCTAGCAGTGAACTGACTATTATAAAATGTCTGTAAATTATAATACTAAAGATATTATACCAAAAGTTAATAATATCGAAGTTTCACGACTACCCGTTTTACGTGAAGTGGCGTCGTAATACTCGGTGAAAAACGCGATGTTATTCGCGGTGATATGCAGTAGTCGGGAAATATATTTTTCATGTCACTAGGGTCAAGAAACTCGTGGATGACCAAAATATACATATATTAAAAAATGTTCGCCAGCGAAACCAGTACGGTGTTTCCTCTCTATAGTCGACCTTGCGTTTGACAACAACTAAGTGGACGATTCGAATATCAGAACTGTTTATATATTTTCTATAAAGAACTCGATGAGAACAATACGCACAACCTGAAGACCCGATTTCATAAAAACTGCTCGTATCCACCTGAAATTTTGCATAAGAATTCTCTGAACATGATTGTATTGTTTATATACGCCCCGCACTTCATTTTCGGGAAATTTTTTTGCACTTTTTGGAACAGTTCTTTACATAGTTATTGATGTAAAGATCTCATTGTTTGCCTTGTGCCACAACAGAGATGTTCAGAAGTTTGTCAAGAAGTAGGTCATTTTCACACCGGTTCCTAACAAGTCACCAATGGAGTTTCACCCGTGTGGAAGACATATTTCACCATTTCTGCAATATCGCGTTTTTCACAGAATCTTGAATGAATTTTCAATAGTCTCTAACGACAATTAAATAAAGTGGCTCACGCAATTATCGGTAGATCCTTTGCGCCATGCAGACGGAATTTATAACGAAAATCGTCCAAGTCGAACCGCTCGAGGTCATCATCAGTAAACCACTCGGGGAAGGCTTCACAGGAGGCGACGAAACGCCGAGAAGTTAGAAATCTGAGAAATGTGAATCGCGATTTTGGTACAACAGCTGTGCTATAACGCAAAGAACAGTTATTGAATAATAAAATGATGAGTGTACACAAGTACATTGGAGTTTCACGGGCGGCCCTAGTGATATGAAAAACACTAGCGGAAAATCTATTCCACGACTACTGCATATCACCGCGAATATCGCGTTTTTCACTTCACGTAAAACGGGTGAAACTTCATTGAATCAATACCATTGATCATAAACAAGCTACAACCATGTGATTCAGTGAGATGTTGCTAGACGTAAAATCGTACGCCTTAGGCGTATGTGTTGAAGACTTATAACAATGAGAGCGTCTATAGTTTCACACTGCAGTTGTATTCGTGCAGTAACATTGGAGTTTCATCACCCTAGTGATATGAAAAAATATATTTCACGGCTACTGCATAGTATGAATATCGCGTTTTTATGGAGTTTTATACCAGTTCACCTAAAACGGGTGAAACTCCATTGTATCTTCGAAGGCTCACAGTTTACCAACTCTCAGCAACATCCTTGCGTGCGAACGACACACGTGCAAGGACTCAAACTTACATGTTCATCGAAATCACCGCGGCTCTGTCAGGTGAAGATTTGATACGTGGTTTCAGTTTCTCGTCATAGTTTATACCACAACCTAATGAATTCCTTGCAATTCTCAGCAGCACTTAACAAACTCAACCATATGCCAATCCGCTTTGCTCATTGAACTGATTCGAATGCACTGGTGAGCCAGAACGCAGCAGCTCTTCGAGAGAATATACCTGCCATGGATCTCTCGCGACGAAATGAGACCACCGTGGAAAAAAGAAAATATGTAACTACATGTGTTGGTGACAATATGAAAATTCTGAGAAAATTTCGAGAAATTATTGGAGTTTCAGGCGCAATACTCGGTGAAAAACGCGATATTCGCGGTGATATGCAGTAGTCGTGGAGTATTTTTTCACGAGGGGTTTTCACATCACTAGGGTGAAACTCCAGTGTTGGCTTCTGTACACTTCTACTCAAATCCGTATATAATTAGCGAGGAAACACCCCCGAGCTCAGCTGAGGGAAGCGAACATATATTCCTTAAAAAACTCATTGAAACATTGAGAAATAAATTTTCCCGGAAATTTTTTTTGCAGGAGAATTTATTTTTTCTATGCAAACCAAAAAATGGAATTTAGAAGAAGAGATTTTTTTTGTAGTTCATTGAGATTAAAGTAATATGAAACTCACGCGAATTCGATCGCGAATAAACTCACAAAAGTGAATTGCATTTCCTTCATCGGGAGATCATTGGCATCTGTTCCGTACGGCTCTTCTAACTCGATTGATATTTGATTTAGTCCGTCGTGGCTAAGGCGTTGAAATATAATACCACACTTTTCACAATTCGAAAAAAAAATGTTTAAATTCGATTTCTGTACATATTTAGGAATAAAATTTCAAATTCGTAAATGAGATTTTGAGAATTCATAAAAAAATTTTCCGAGCTCAACAAATACAAGAATGAATTCGATCAATGAAAGCTCACTCTCTGGTTAGGATTTTTTCCATCACGAAATTTCATTTTATGAAAATAATTATTCGACTAATATCAAATTTCATTATTTCAACTGCTGAGTTCGAATCTAAAAAATTCATTTTTTTTATTTTTTTCTCGGATAAAACTGGGGAAAAAATTTGCACTCACCCGAGAACTCCGAAACAAGTCAGCAGTGGTGCGAGAAACCTGTGGAAAAAACCAGAGCCGAGCGGCATCAAGGTCCAACGAAAGTAAAAAATCGGTCCATGATTTTTTTGGGGGGAAAAAATCAAATTTTCGGATAATTTCCCAACGATATTGCACAAGCTGTCACCTCAATTTACGGTAAGACAAAATTATTATTGGAGTTTCTTGACCCTAGTGATATGAAAAACATATTTCACGACTACTGCATATCACCGCGTTGAATATCGCGTTTTTCCACCGAGTTTTACAACGCCACTTCACATAAAACTCGTCGTATAGTCGTGAAACTCCGTGTATTTCGAAGATGTTCGTCTCAATGCAGTGTTGAATTATATGCTCGTTTTTCTCAACTACATTTAAGAGTTTTCGAAGTTAATCCGAGGAGTTCACATACGACTTTGGGAGAAAATAGACGTTAGATTTTCACACTGGTGATATGAAAAAAAATATTTCACTTTCACGAGCAGTGAATAACGCGTAAAACACGCGGTATGTGTTTTACGCGAACGTGATAAGAAGTAAATTGGAAACACTTCGCGAATAACACGGGACATTCTGTAGAGTGGGGAGGTGAACGCCCAAAGAGACAAAACACCACGAATGCTCACCCCAATTTTAAAGCCTACGATTTGCAAAGCGGCTGCCCACTTTCACCAAGGCAGGAATCTCCGCAAAAAAATGTATAAGCACTTATACTAAATATAGATGTAGTTTCAAAACTACACAACATTCTCAACAGCTTCACAACATAGTTTCACAATGTAGTTTCACAAGTTCTAAATATAGATGCAGTTTCTCAACTACAAATGACGTATATACTCTCGATGAGGCTTACCAATAGTTTGTTGTTGTTATCATAGCAATTGGCGATATTATCAGAAATCCTAAGCTCATGAGTGCGATGATTTGTGCGAATGGGAAAGGGAACGGTATCATAGCAATCTTCAGTGCTTGGTTGTACCCCAACATTCCATTTGATATTTCTTGGAACCTACGAGTGCAAATATTTACACGGAGTTAACTTTCTCTCAGTGAAAAACACTGGAGTTTCACAGGCGGCCCTAGTGATATGAGAAACATATCGCACGACTACTGCATATCACCGCGAACACGCCTTTATAAAATCAAATATACATGTTTATATATTGGAGTTTCGTTCGTCTACATGAAGTGGCGTAACACTCTGTGAAAAACCCGATATTCGCAATGAAATGCAAACAATCGTCCCGAGTGTATCGAACAATTGTGTCCTCTCCCTAAGCTGTTCTCCTCTACTTGTAACTAAGTTAAATATTGCTAATCATATTTCTCCTTACTATTTCCTGTCCTATCTACAGCGTTGGAGACAGAAATATGTTTTTCATATCACTAGAATGGATAAACTCCATTCGGGCGTACACGCGACTTTGTATAGCGCCATGAACGTCAAGCCTTCCATGTAAGTGTTGTGATAATATCAGTTCTAATATCCACTGGGAAACCACCAAAACGTCATCGTGACCATTCAAGTGGCCTTCTTCCCATTTACTCACTTCTCCAACAACCTAAAATATTGCCAGTAAATGTAATGAAGTTTCACGACTGGTTTTTCGTGAAGTGGTGTAATACGCGATATTTGCGATATTGAATACGTCGTTCACTAGTGAAACTCCAATGGTGTTTCACCCTAGTGATATGTGAAACACTTACTGTTTTTTCTATCATGAGCACTACTCGTGAGCAGTGAATAATGCATATAATACGCGATGTGCCGTATGACGTATCGAATACGAGATGACTTGTTCAATGGAGTTTCACGACGACCCGTTTTACGTGAAGTGGCGTCGTAAAACTCGGCGAAAAACGCGATATTCGCGGCCTGTAGCAGTCGTAAAATATGGTTTTCATATCACTAGGGTGAAACTCCAGTGTAATCTGCAATTCCCTCCATACCGCGTTTTACACGTAAAACGGGTGTGAATCCAATTGCGGAGCAAGCGAAGCGAGCGGAGCATATACCGCAACAACAGGCAGCACTTTCGCGTTGTGCGTGCGTGCATGCAGAGTTATTCTGGCTCAACTACGGAGCGTGGGAGGCTACCAGATAGGTCAAACGACTCCTCTATATGCGGAGGTGTAGAAAAAATCGGAAAACTCAATTATGCGAACAGCTCGAAGAGATATGCGCGAAAAACTTTAATGATGAAGAAATGTCCTACCCAGGGATCGAACCGGGCTGGACCTATGTAAAATTCATTGATTGAGTCCATGGACGTGGACTCAGTGAGCTCCGCCCCTTCCTCACGAAGGCCTAGTAGTATAGGTTTTCAACTCATTGGGTATAACTCACAAAGAATTTCTGTTCCTCTCCGAAAACTTTGGTGATGATGCCGTCGGGTGAGAAGCCCTTCGCAACGCTTTTAATAGAGTTGCGTAATCGCCGTACCTCTGGTCGTCTACTCTCATCTGAGTCGGGGGATATGCACATGGTCAGCTACATGTGTTGGTGATGACAATATTAAAATTGCGAGGAAATTTTGAGAAATTTTCATGGGTTTCTGTATTACACTTCTACCCAAATTCTGAGCTCAGCAGCAGCTGATGAGGAAAGCGATTACATATATTCCTACTACTCCAACACTGATGGGAAGTAGTAGTAACAGTTTGTGATAATATTAAAATTCTGAGAGGAAATTCTTATTGGTTTCTGTATTACACTTCTACCCAAATTCATATATAAACTCTTCTGAGCTCAGCAGCTGATGAGGAAAGCGATTACATATATTCCTACTACTCCTACACTGATGGGAAGTAGTAGTAACAGTTTGTGATAATATTAAAATTCTGAGAGGAAATTCTTATTGGTTTCTGTATTACACTTCTACCCAAATTCATATATAAACTCTTCTGAGCTCAGCAGCTGATGAGAAAAGCGAACATACATTCCTCCGACACTGGTGAAACTACCGATGAGAAATTTCGGCGAAAAACGAGAACAACCCGGGTCGGCTCTCTGTTGTCGTCAAGCAGTTAAATGAAAACACTGCGATGCTCACTTCTCCTCAAAGACTTCACTTCAGTCACTGGCAATTCCGAGCCGTGATCGATGAATCTGTCCATAACAAGTACAGTGGAGTTTCTTGACTCTAGTGATATGAAAACACACATTTCACGACTACTGCATATCGCGTTTTTCACCGAGTATTACGCGACTCCACGTAAAACGGAACGTGAAACTTCATTGTTGGAAAATTATTGCTGATTTTCGAACACTTCTACCTTAGTTCGTATGTAAACTAATATAATTAGTGAGAAAACAAACATATGTACCACCAAAATTAGCACAGTAGTATTTCACCCGTGAAATGAAAAAACAGCAATTGAAAAAAAACCTATTTCACGTTTCACAACCGTAAAACTATTATTATCGATCGACGTAAATCGGATTCATATGAAGTATTATGCCACTTCACGTTAAACGGGTGGTGAAACTCCGATGCATTACGTAAAGCCTACCTGAAGATTTTCGAAAGCCCCGCGTCAGCAGCTTGGTTGTGCGGGTCTTCAAGTGTTCTCATCGCAAGCGCGCTCATTAGCGAGAATAGGTGGACCGAACTGTAGTGTGATGAAGGATATTCTAGGGCTTAGCCGACCACATTTGTGGAAATTCTGAGGAAATTCCGATTGGTTGCTATACATTTCTACTCGAATTTGTATAGTTATTGAGGAAACTTCTGGGCGCCGCTGAGGAGAGCGAAGATATAACATCTAAACACTGCACTAAGCGGAGAGATTACTGTTTTTGGAATTTTTTAAGATCTTCGATTACAACTGTTCTGCTCGCCGCGTCAGCTCCCTCAACGATGGCGTTTGAGAAGGCGACCAACTGAAAAGTAGTCGGAAAAAACTCCGCCATATGCACATGGTCAACTTCTATTTGTTGGTGATGATAACAATATGAAAATTCCTAATAAATTTGGAGAGATTATGGCTTTTTTCTGTACACTTCTACCCCGTAATTAACAAACATATATTCTTGAGAAAACTCCTGCGCTTAGCTTTTATATATTCCAAAACAACCAGGAGGAGGCTTTTTATAATGACAGTTTTATTCTTCACTGTTACTTGCATAAAAGCATCTCCCCACTTGGAGACCATCAGCGATAGATTCGTCATCGCCTCCCAGTAGCGATCATATGCCATCTTGGTACGGAAGACCACCACAAATCCGAATATCTAACATGAGATGTGATATTTACGGTATGAGCTAACTGACATATGTATATATTTGTAGTGGAAAAGGGTGCTCGAGTTGGTTGGCAACAGCTTGCAGCTCCTCACGGGCAAACAGGAAGGCCTAAAATGTGCTCAGCGAGTAGCGTTCACTGACGTGCTACTTACGAGTGCCAAGGCGAGACCAATCATCGCATATGGTGCCATCTAAGCAGTGAATGAATATTTAGTTAATATCACTTTACAAACGCACTGATGCAAAGTTCGATCCCCTGGTGCGGAATATCAGGCTTAGCATACCCGCGTCATTCTCGTAGAATATCATAACTAATCAAACTCTATAATACAGAGTTACAACGTCAACCAGAATATCAGACAGACTCAGCACATCATCATCACTGGTATGTGAATAACTACAGCTCAGCGATAACGCACTGAGAATCAACCACATTATAAGGGTTATCCATGAGAGAAATCCACAGACTGAGCATCACAGATTTTCACAACCCTATATAGGAATATAATTATGATGTACGGATTAGATACAACAATTATAGTGAAATTCTGTATAGTGCTAACTTTACCATACCAAAATTTTGGGACAACGTATATTCCCCGATAAGAAATATGTTAATCTCAGTCACTAAAAGCAACTGGATGGCGAGCTCTCAATTGGATCCCGTTATAAAGTCTGTGGTAAATATAATAGTCTTATCATAGACGCACCAAGCTCCGTGAACGCCAAAGCTTGATGGTCTACGAGTACGCATACTAGTCCAAGACCTATGCATAAATAATCTTCATCTCAATCAGCAGCTCTTCGTATTTGCTCTTGATGCGCTTCGATGCATTCTTTCTATAGCAACAGCGAAAACTCAAGCAATCTGGAACCCGACAGAGCCATGATGAAGGGGCAGTGAAGCCGTTAATCGTCATAAGGGAACACATTCCCTTATGACCCTCCCAATAGGAACCAGGATGGAACTGCCTCAGTTGGTTGATCGGATACCTAACATGTTTTCCCGATAAAGGCTGGGATACAAAACTTGCTGAGTTGGCGAGCGGAAGTACGGATAACTGCTACGCGGGAAGCCGTAGATCGCGGGGATACCGGAGCTGCCGACCTACCCATCCGAAGAAAATAATCTAAGATACACTGTGAGCTGCCATCTTGCAGATCGACTGCCTCCGGGTTAGCTTCCGCGAATCGACGAACCTCTTCCACTGTTTTTCTGGCTGCGCTTCGGCAGAGAGCAGCGCCCTCTGGAAACCTTCGAGGATCAAGATTGAGGACCCAGTGACCATATCCGATACATTTTTTCATTCTGAAATATTGGAAGCGTTCCCGATGAGCGAATCCCTGAAGTGATTACCTTTTCCTCACCATATTCCTGGATTCGGCAGTCAGATCATCAGATTTGGCGAGTAAGTCATAAGTTTTGTAGATCTGTTCGGTCGAATCGAACAAAGTCGAACTATCGCTTTGCAGCGATTTGTTCAACACTTGTAGGGGCGTCATAACTCGAACTCTTCGGCTGAGGAACTCCCGTGTCTCGGCGCTCCGCATGCGGGAGCTCAACTCGTTGCAGAGATCTTGAACCAAGACGGACAATCTACACAAAATGCGAGAATGAAACGATTGCTCATTATATATTAATGATCAATCCTACTTGTTCCAATGTGGCGGATTCTGCATTAAATCCAGTAGCTCGATCACTCTCGTATAATTTCGGTGTAAGGCTTCGAAAGATGCTCCATTCGCGACTCAGCGAGTGTCAGAACCCAGCAGTATCTGCGTTCCTTGGTAGAACCGGTGGGGGTAGCCGCAGTTGGTGACTCTTCGTGCGAGGGCGCACAGCAGAACCAAGTCATTGAATTCTCCTCTCCTCGTTATCTCCCCAGTAGCTTCTCGACGCGTAACACCGCACAGCTCACGTGCCATGATCCCATTCATATGTGAATGACAGCCGATACTCAACGCACCGGGGAGAGGACGCTCGTTTTCAGCAGCTGCCAAGCTCAAAGTAGAACATAACGAAGTCCGCGCCAAGGCAACGTTCGGTGCATTATCCGTGAAGATAGAGCTGATCCGACTGGTAGGGATGCCAACTGACAGAGAGTAAACCGAAACAATGCGAGAGTTCATAACATACTAGAGGCTCCAAGTTAGTGCTTACTGTTACGCAACTCGTCCAAGCATTCATTTTGAAGTTCAAAATTTGAGGTCACAAGAATGGTTCAAAATTTGAACCATTCTTGTGACCTCGACGCTGGTTTCCCTCTCGCCAGGTTTCAGAGCACGAAGTGCTCATGGAATGGTTGTGAATCGCGGATTGGAACCGCGTGAAGATTCGGCAGGCATCGAGATGGTTATAGCAATCATAGTCGTAGGCCGCGTTGGCGGCGTCCACGCGTCTAGCTGGATAGCTAACTGGCTGGCGGTCTTCAGGAGATTCTCGCTCTTCTTCCTAACAGCCTGACATAACCGTTCCTTGATGGCTCGTATTTTTTTAGCGTGCAGATGGCTTCTAGTACCTCCTTTACCCTAACTTGGAACTAACGCTCGTATAACGTGTCGCAGGCCCGGAGATTCCAATGATCTACTTGACCATCCCGCGATGGTAGCATATTCAACCAGACGGCGGTTGAACTCATCAATGCGGGGTCTGAAACGTGCATCCAACTTGGGGATCATGGACAGCAAAGGAAAAGAGCAATGACAAGCCTTCTTGGGAGAATTTCTCCGGGAGCCATCATGGGTGACCCATGACGAGGAGCCTAACGCAATTGAGAGGTAGTTGTCTACGACAGTGTCGGAGACTGTGCCGACACCGATGACAGACCGACACAGTCCCGAATCGGGACTCCCGATGACAGCTATCGCTCAACACTGAAATCGTAAATATCGACGTTTTGGACTCCCAAACCGTTGGATAACTGAAACTGAAACTAAAACTAAAATTTCGTGAGAGTAATGTTCGATGATAAGCGCGCTATAGAGAGACTTGTGGAGAAGCGCGCGCCCAGGGTGGGAAAAATTGCTCACAGGGCTAGAACACTGCTTTTGCACTTTACTATGGACATTTAAGAACACTGGGATAAACAGGATCGTTTTATGAGTATGACCTGTAGTTTACGCTGCTCAGGGAGAGAAAAACGAGGTGTTTCCGCATTTTCCTAAGGGAAAAACTGATAGTTTTTCCGGGAACGGGAAAGTGGGTCCCACTTTCCCACTTAGTGGGAAATGTCCCAAAGGATTCCTTTGAAAGGGAACTTTTCCCATTTTTCCAATGGACAAACCCGGCGGATGATGGGGCTGTTAATCCTGACCACGCCTGAGTATATGGAGCAGATGCAGCGGAAAACTTTTTACACTTCTCGATTTGTGCGTGTCATCCTTGCGCATGGCCCAGGCTAATCTTCTCTGTATCGTTCCAATTTTATCGGTTGTTTCGAAGGAGTTGTCTATGGCTTCTCCACAATGTCGAATATTAAGGGACTCAAGGCAACGGTTGATGCAATCTGGAGATTCTACCTACTAATCTTTGATAATCGTGATCGACTAGCTACCAGCTAAAGCTAAAAATACACAGTTGTGCAAGCTGCACAACTACAGTGGAGCTTCGCGGTTTTTTTGGGTGTAATACTCTGTGAAAAACGCAATATTCGCGGTGATATGCAGTAGTCGTGAAATATGTTTTTACTAGTGTTATTCATATCACCGCCGCCCGTGGAACTTCACTCAATAATCTCCATCAACGCGGATCTTATATTCTTGACGCCTGAGCTTGGCATTCTCGTAGATTTGTCCACACACGAGGTTATTGACGACGACTCCACCATTTCTGTCTTCCAGAAGCATCCTGGCCTCAGATACGATTGAGGTTACCTCAATCGTAATGGAAGCATCTTGACGAGGTCGAGTAGGTGTTAGGCAGTTGAAGACTAGCTTGTTATTCGTCGTATGCCGTAATGCATGTAATCTTCAATGCAACTTGGTTAGAGAGGTCGGTTATGATGATGGTGTTGAAGATGGTTCATTGTAATTATGGGCTCCTCGGCCGTGCGTTCACCGAGGAAGTTGAGAAAACCCTTTTCTACCCTTTTCAAAAGGGAAGGGGACCAACCTCCGTAGGATCGATCGATCTCTTCACTTAATGTCTCGTGATTCAACGATGACGGGCAAGATGCTCCAAGCAGTGGGGTGCTTTCCGCTGCCTGGTAATACGTTTTCGACAATAAAATGAATTTCACTGAGATTTTGGTATGAATTTCGAAATTCAGAAACGGCGTTGCGGTTTCATCGAAATAGACAACCCTGAGTGTCCTGGTTGAACCAGGCTGGTTCCACGTGAAGCGGCAATGCGCCACTGGCCTAGACCAGGGCGCCTGGTAAGTGATGCTCGATATATGTTTTCTGAGTGAGATACGTGCATGTTGCCAAAGTGGTCGATGAAAATTGTGAATGCATCATGTTTTGTTGCGACCAAAAATGCAATGGTTAACCGAGATCCAACATGGACTGATCGAATCCAGAATGCTCCAAGTCAGTCGAAATCGGCGGTAGCGTGAAGTATCTTTTAAAATTTCTTCCGGTTGTAGTCCCCGTGCATGAAGCCGCCTGGACACAGGAATTCGGGAGAGGGGTATCGGAGACTTGACGGTCCTTAATTACCTGGCTATGACATATCCATGCCAGAATTCGAGCCTGGGTTGCGCTGATGGTAGATCTGAGCTTTACCACTCCGCCAACTAGGCTGCAAGTCTTCGAACCCAGTCCTAGCGATCCGTAGTGCCACCGAGGTCACTCAATCGAGTAGGGCACTAGGATCACAGGCCTCTCCTGCACGGGCGGGATGGGTTGGGTAAAGGAACTCGAAGCACGGCCTCGATAACTCCATCAACAATCCCGTTCGTCAGTAAACTGATACCACACTCTATAGAAGGTTCACTTAACGCATATCCTCTGCGATGTGTGACGACACAACTCCCTGCGTTCGCCTCAGGCTCCCCGGCATAAGTCGGGATCGTATTGGGCTCTCAGGCTCTCTCTCGTGCTGGCTCTTTCACTCTCCGAACCTGAACAGTGCTCCCCAGTCCTGGGTACTAGGGCAAGAATGATGAATATTCTTCCCGGAGTTTAGTGGTTCTTTTCTCCTGAGGGTTCCGGGAGTTTCCGCCTGGGAAGATTACCAATCTTCCCTGACTGGACACCCTGAAAGTTACTTTTACCACAGCAAATATTCATACCAATTTTTGCATTGTTGAGGGCATGAACGATTGGGGCATGATCAATGAATGATTGATGAGTGATAGAATCGCATTGCGATTCTAGTTTTCAGTCGACTCTGAGTGATCTCGGAAAAATTATATTTATACACTTACATTTCAGATTTAGACATACTGCACTTATTTTTCGTAATCGGAACCCTCGTGAAGTGGTCTACAGTGCAAACTCTGCGCGTGTCGACTATCTGTACACAATACATCAAGGTTAACAGGATTTTCTTTACAATTCGTCGTAATGATAATCTATAATACAGCGTTCGGTCAAAGGCAGGATCGGTTACCGATCATCGGTATTATATCTTGGAGTAGTTTTTGAATATAATAAACTTATTAGGATGAGTTATACGCGGTGTTGAAAAATAGTTCCCTCTTCTCAGCTGAGCTCAGGAGTCTCATGAGAGAATATGAGATATATGAATTCGGATACGAATGTTTAGAAACCTACAAGAATTTTAAAAAAATTCCTTACGAGATTTTTTGACTTGTTGTGACTGACACGTGAAGTTGACTAACTGCATATTTTCCAGTCATGATAACGAGTTCTCCCTCACCAGACGCGTTTTTGTCACCCTGTAACACTTATGGTTGTATAACACTGTTACACAACAAGATGAGATTCTTGAATTACAAGCCCTCAGACTGTTGTGTGAAAAGATGTAAGAAAAAGTGGAGGCTCGCAAATAAGGGATAAGTGAAAGAAGACTACCTCTTCGAGGAGTGGTTCTCGCATAACAAATGCGAGCGGATTGTATACAAATGCCCATGAGGCTTCTAATGAATCGTGATCATACCATGATCACTGGTCTCTGAATCTGATGGCGGGTTAGCCAGACTTGAGCGTAGCAACACACATGTACTCGAGAATGTTGCATTCACCTGAAAAGGACGATTTCGCGGAGTCATGATGAGTGTCGAAGCTCACCGTAACCAGAAACTCCTCGCTTTAAATAGAAGTATCCAGCTTGGCCCCAGGAGGATCCCCAAGAATTTCTGATGATGAAGTAACTGACAACAAGAAAAAATTGCAGCGAACATTCACATTATTTCGTCTTACTCTGATCCATTTTCGGTGCCATAACCAACCGCCACAACACCGTGATCAAGTTTTCCATTACAGGTTGCTAAAACCCGTAATATTCTGTACACATCAGCATCGGTTGCAAATCTTACCAGATGAATACACTCCGGATTTGTAAAAGCGAAAATCGGGATCCGCGGCATACATGGCGACGGAGACCGGAGCATCCGCCAGCGCTTTCATCAAGCTCTGCTCAGTCTTATCTAGCATGTGAAAGCCGGTAACTTCGCCAGCCTGTAAAAAAGATGATAGTATTGTTGGGTACAAATCTTACCGGGATGCCGTCGGACCGTTTCGCAAGGGAGCCTTGACAAACGTCGTCTGTACCATTATAAGAGTAGGTTGACTCTTGATCGAGGCCAGCTGACTTTATGTACTCATAAGCATCGTCCATGAGGCCTCCTTCACAGCCACTGAAATGAGAACAGTGTGAAAATCTCCCACTGGGAATATGCACAAGAGTATGTAATGAGAAAATGCAAGAGAATATGGAATCAATATGCATTTGAGAGACACAGGCATGTGGTGCCACTTACTTGTTCCCATAGCCGGAACTGCAATCCACAAGCTGCTGCTCGGAGAGCGACAAAAGCTTACCTGTAGCGATGGCATACTGCGCCTCGAGGGCACCTGAAAATAGCAAAGGCACACACATGCATGTCCAAGAGAGTTACCGGTCGTGGAGAAAGCCCAGCAGCTCCCACAGGAACCTTGATCCTTAACTGGGGTTAATACATTCTTATTCCTCCAATCCACCGAAGTTGGGAGCTGTGTAGTGTCAGCTGAAACAAAGAGGCTCAAGCTGGCATGCTCAGCTGGTCCTACCTTCAATAACAAACTTATCATCCCTTCTCGTACTCATCTTCAAAGTGCCGAGCTTCAGAGCGGCGAACTCCTCGTGTGTGAGGTCCGCATGCTCATTGACGCCCAGCTTGTAAGACAGATCTGCATAGCTCGGCACTCGGCTTACGGCGGGTATAATGTTACTCACCTTTAGCGTTGACTTGCTCGATGTGATGGAGGTTGGCTTGAAAGATGGCATTCCTTTTGACTTCTTCCTCCTTAGACTCGTAATTTTTACCGAACCTGCAAATCAAAACATCATAATGCAACACGATCTGATTGCCACCTTACTTATGTTGAAAACCCATGAAAGCCAACTCCACAGTTCCCTCCTCCAAGCACTTGACCAAAGGTAGGATTGAGAGAAGAACGAGTGAAATGATTATGAGCATTTGAGAAGCAAAGCCTACAGATAGTGTTGAGAGAGTTCGAGTACAGTTCAAACTTAGCAGTTTCCAACTCGGGCCCTTTTTTCTCATACAACTCTCCGTGTAACACGCAACTGAGACGGTGTGATCGTGAACGCGTGACCGGGTGGGTCACTGTCCCCCCGTCCCGTGGCTCTTATCGTGTCACTGGCTGCAGCAGCCTACCCCATTGCTAGGATCCTCTCGTTCATTCTCTGCTCATTACACTTGCTTGCTCTAGCCCTGCAAGTTCTATGACGCCAGTGCTGCAGTGGAACTGCACGGATCAGTTGTGGCTATGGAGCGACGAGAGCGCTGACGGTTCCAGTGAAGCCGTCAGCGTCATCGGTACAGCGTCACGCTGTCAGCGTGAAGTCACTTCACGCTGTCACAAACTAGGAGAGTCCCTCACGGATTCAATAATTTTTCATTAACCTATCATCCATTGGTAAATTTCATCTCCCTGATAGACTCCAAGTATTTGAGATCGATGCGGAGCGATGCCGAGCCTTGGCTTCCCAACTTCGTTTCAGTGCCATTTCGTGTGAACGGCAATTTTGCAGTGGGGTCATTGCTCGAAAGCTATCCGGCCCGATTGGTCGTTGTTGACGGGAAAACCCGATCTCTACAGTTTCTTACTTAATTGAATGAGTGAGGGGTCTCCTTCGGTGCCCAGAGTACAGCCGTTGAGCATGATCAACTGGGAATGAAAGAATACTGTCTCGCTATGGTGCTTAGCTTCT
>NW_003204723.1:57440-66698 GCF_000006405.1 Perkinsus marinus ATCC 50983
CATCGTGGTTTGTTCGAGGAGACTGCTATCTCATCGATAACCTTCCATCGGGAAGTCTCCGTCCTCAAAAATGTCTAGAAGCCCGAATCGAGTCAAATTGACTAAGTCAATACCGAACACGGTAAGTTTCTTGCAGGCAACTGCGGCCATCTCCCCCTTCAAGGGTGACCCATGACTGTCATAATTTAGGGAACTATGTCATGGCGTGACATAGTTCCCTGAATTATCGGAATTGGCCATTAGAAAGATGAAGAGGAAGCTGATAAAATGAAGACAGAAAACTCAACAATCCGGATACACAGAGAAACAGTTCATCGGTCCGAGTTTAATGTCATTAAGCTTTCGAACGGTTCGAATCGAACCCATGAAATGTCTTCAACATAGGTCTCACCAGAGAACAAGCAGGCAGCTAGATCTATATCTGAGGCATCACAATATGAAGACCATTGAGAAGCTGAATCTACGTCAAAATCTCCTACAGCAGGATCCCCTCGTTCTTCAATATGTTTATATAATTGAGCGCACTTAACTAATATCGTATCTGATAGCTCTGTCTCCGAGCGAGCACGAGGATTATCTAAATACGCCAACCTCTCCACTTCTCGTCACGAGAAGTGGACGATGTACGGGCACTGTACATCAGCAAATGTACCCAGCACTGCTGTACGGGTGGCTGAAATATTTCATAGTGAAATATTTCAAGAATGTTTCAGTGAAATATTTCAAATATTTCACGAAAAGAAATTTCAGTGAAATATTTCACTTTTGACGGTTTTCTTGCTTTTTTGAGAGGTTTACGTCAATAACTAATGCTTGAGGGCTCTCATCATGAATCACGGGTGTAGTTTGCCCTATCCCGGTTGAAGTAGGAATTGTTCCCTACTAGCAAATACTCCAGTCGTACCAACGGAATTGATATTTCTATCCGATAGGAGTCCTATCATAGGACCTATTGCGCGGTCCTGCAGCCTGATTGTACTACTAAGGCGTATCTTCTGGGGGTGATATAGTCAACCAACCCGCAGGTATTGATCTCATCATAAGATTCTTATGAAGAACAAAATAGCCTGCAAAGCCAGACAAAGTGTGCAAACTTTCGGTTATGGAATACTGAAATTCAATGTAATGGAGTTTCAACGATCTTCGTCTCCATTGTCGACAGCGCCCTCCTTCTCGAGAAGTCGGCGGGTGCTCCATCTCACGATAGGCATGAGATGGATTTGTATCGTACTACATTTGAATCAAATGATTTGGTCACAAGAGCTCATCCCAAACACCAACTCCAGTTCATCATTGAAAAGCTCGAATTTTGAGCTTCGAAATGGGAATAACAGAAGTTGTGCGTAATTTTTCCCAAAATCAAGTCAAACACAAAGTGAGAAAAATGCTTTAGAACTTCTGAAGTTCAACTTCATTAACCGGGGATGGTGCATTCACGGGGTTTGTGGCACGCGATTATCTACTTCGGCGAAGAATATGATGTACTTATCCGCATTTCCGCGAGTTAGGGACGGGATAAGGCAAACTGATTGGGCCTCACCGCAATCTCAAATAAGTCTTTGAGGACGTGGGTTAGTGGAACGAACTGACGCCCTTGCTAACCCTGATCAACAAAACTAACTAGATCATACATGTTCCCAAATTGAGGGCGAGTCCGAGAGGCTCTGTGCCGAGTATGCCTATCTATATAGCGCACGCCATGAAACGGCTGCTAGTCGGCACTATTGATTGAATTAATACAGACTTTCCCAATTTCAAGGGTTTGAGTTCAACTATGCCTTCCGAGGAAGAGGACAATCATCCGAGAAGTCAACAGAGGAACAACGGTGCCGAGCTAGAAGCCCTGCCACCTGGTGAAGACCGGCGTGCGTCTCGCAGGCTTGCTGGCCAACTGCCGCTTCCGCCACCCTCGAGGCTTCCACGAGAACTCAGATCATACGGACATCGCTCTCCTCGACGAGAACAGCCTACACCTTCACACAATGTACAGCGACATTCGGAACATGAAAGGCCTATACATTCCTGCGAAGGTCATCTACCTCCCCACGAAGAGAGTTCTACATTCTCACATACTGGTCATCTAGAGCCTCAAGAAGAAGGTTCTACATTCTCACATACTGAACATCTACCTCTTCAACAAGAACGCTCTATCTTCTCTCATACCGGTCACCTACTTTCTCAACAACAAGGTTCTATATACCATCACCACCGTCGCCTACCTCCACTACACGAAGGCCTCATGCCCTCATACTCCGTTCTCATGACACCTTCGACGACGTCACTGATGACATCGTCTACAAGTTCTTCAAGTTTCGCGGTCCAGTGATGGGTATTGCCGGCTCCCCAGCCATACTACAACTATCCGGTAGCATCATGGTTGCCGAAGCCAATGAGAGGACAGCTGCACGCTTGAATGGCGCGAACGGTGATCCGATGGCACACCCTATCAGACTAGCTCTCGACGGACCATGTCCAGCAACAGCTGAAGAGCTCTACGGTCTACATCCCCATCAACTATACCAGCAGAGACCAAGTACCGAGTAAAGTTTACTCAGTAAACTGACCGGTTCTCAGATGAGAGTGAAACATGGAGGCATACTATTATGAACGATTCTCTTTCTGTTGACGTATAGCATTAGATCAGGAGCGGAGTTATAGATATACTCCCCGAGTAAAAGTTGGTATTTTGAGGTGCAATTTTAACACGTGTATGCTAAGAATATGTGGAGAAAACGTTTTACCGGTCCTCGACTTCTCACTAACTACGAAGAGTTAGGCCCTGAAACTTAGAGGTCATATCAGGTAAAGCATAAGTACATACCTCCCTGAGCCGCGAGATAATACTCGTTGTGGTGGCTGCGCACGAGTCGAAAAACCGGATATGCTAAGAATATGTGGAGGGGTGTATCAGTCAAGAACGGTTCTTGAAGAACCTAGGTGTCCAATGGGGCCGCTATGCCAGACCATTCGAAGTTGATACGCACGAGAACTTGAAGATTGGTATTGACACATCCTCACGCGCGTTACTCACAGTGAACTCCGAATGCGCTTCTCACCGAAACTCGCCAAGATATAGCTCAAGAATACAGTGGGCATTTTGAAGACTCGTTGTTGCATACGACGCCTAATTGGCTCACGGTCATGCCCTTGGATTGCGATACGTTCGAAGATCAATAGAGTAACACTGCGAAGATACATGTGAAAGAGGCTAAGCCTCTGAGGCTTTGTGTTATACGCATTGAACCATTTTTGATAGCTCCATGTACCAGAAAGCAATTGTTCAACAAGAGTGATGCGACGAAAACTCCAACAGGACGAGAATCATTTCCCGCAGCTAGTCTATAGTTGAGAATAGTGGGTGGTGATCCGCCTGGCCCATATGCCAGGCTGAATCTGAACTCTCGGTCAACATGTTCCAAGATCTTCTTAGAAAGTTTTTGATATTTGACATGCTATATTTTTCATCCATTCTAACACTTCGGCGAAGTGTTAGACTAGACTATGCGAAGTGACTTCGCATAGTCTATAATCTCGAAACAGATGAGAGGACTCCACCATTGCCGTTCGAGTGTGATCAGTACTGCGATTTCTACGAGTCCGGCTCCTACTGCTAGCATTGGCAAACTCCTCTTGTCTGCTTCAGAAGTAATATACCTTGTTACTGTAGTGATTTACCGACCAGCCAGAGACCGGTCGAAACTACCACTAAGTTTGCGACCCCCCAGGAGCCAATGACCACTATAAAGCCCGCGATTACCACTGAACCCGTGATCACTGTCGAAGCTGTGTCTACCATCGATTACGTGTCAAGTACTGACTCGAAGACTACCTCTAATACTATAAGCAGTACTCTGGCCGATACCACCGTCGAGACTAAAGCTAGAGGATGTGATCAATACTGTGAAAGCATTGCTCCTGACAGATTTTTGTATGACTTATAAGTTGCCCAACGTCTGTTCGGCAACTGATGTGCCATGCAACTGTGACCTCTAATCTTCTCTCTTTCCAATAGTCCACATGCCTCAGACGACATGCCTTTGTTTATCTTCCTATCTGTTCTCTGATCAATTTCAATCTTATGTTTATATCATCAGACATTCAATGTGTATATTCTGATGCTTATTATTGGCACCTAATCAATAAGGAGCTCAAGTTATTGGATCTGTAGGGTTTTCTCGGATTCGATGCAAATGCAATATTGTTGACTTCATCTGGACTTCATCCAGCAGAGTCGCACTTATCCTTCTTATTATTCTCAGCGACAGAGAAGCTCAGGAGGTACGTTGATGGGAAAAACATCTCCATTTGATAGGGATTAGTGGTTTATGGTAAAATTTCATGATGCACGTAGTCACAATTAAAAACACAGAAAGTTTTCCACAGGCATCCCAGCATGAGACTTGTACGCGAGGCGTATTGGACCGTCCAATAGCTGATCACTCCATCGTCTATCGTCCAGTTTGGACGATAGAGTGATCAGCAGTTCCGATTTCAGTCATAGCTCGGCAGAGAGGTTATAGCTTACAAATATTGCTGAGACAATCACTACGTGAAGGTTTCCAAGGAGAAAACAGAAATGCTCCTCCCCCATCGTCGGCCTCGTGAGCATGTAACATGCTGCATGTTCAAAAGAACAATGCTCGAAGTAACAGCATATGCTCTTTCTGGGGTGCCGAACGTACCTATATTGTATTGCTATGATAGCCCTCAACTCGAAAAACTTTGAGCCATGGATTACAATTTGTAATCCCGCGGGTGATTACTGAGAAGAATTTTTTACTGATTTTTGTCTGCGACTTTTGTAATTTACAAAAGTCCAGTACCAAACTTATCGACGAGAGTTCTACTAAACAATGTCTAAAACCATTTCATCGTCACGCTCTGCGTTCAACGCGTGATCCACGCAGTTGGCTTAGTCTTGCTCACTAAGGGACAGTGTTGGAATAGACTATGTTCGCTTTCTGTAAGGGCTTCATATATGAAGGCGGCCAGGAGTGCCCAGAAACTAACAATTATCTACCTAATAATTAGGTCCTGTCGAAATGGAAAATTAGGTCCTAATTTTCCATTTCGTCACCGACACATGTAGTTGACCATTTGCCTACTTTCCCACACTGTTGAGCGATGTTGCGGCTAGTTCCATCGTTCACTGACTCTTGAGCGGTCATTCTTTCGGAATAGCTTTCGAGAACTAACTCTTGTGCAACCCAACATTCACTCTCTTCGTGACAAAATATCAGAAGACATCAAAAAATCAGATTCCAATTGTGAACCATTGAAGGAGATAAGATGTTCGGCGCATGAAGAGCTCCGAAATCACGAAATCCAGAGCATGTTCCACGAATCAGAATCGTTAATCCTACGCATCGCGGAGTCAACTCGTAGTTTCACGGGCTCTCAAGCATTCCTCAACAAGTCCGATCAGGAATATACGAAAGAGGAAGTCACCTGGTAAATCACGATCGCGGCACGATTCGAACGATATACCTGTGAACTTCACAATTCACAGATGTTCACAAGGAGGACAGAGTCGGAAAGTACCATCACGAGCAAACGAACCTATGAAGACTGACGGTTTGAGTGAAAGAACGTGGGAAGACTGACAGACTGACTGTTTGCTGTACCAATAGATTTACATAGCACATAGTGAGAAGGACGCCACTTCGAGATGCAAACACTCCAGAATGATGATCTGGAGGTGAGCTCTTCGAGATCACCATCACTCGTCATACATGCATATAGGACCGTACTTCCCAGCGTTCCAGGCGGACATGCCTGATGGACATCCCTGAAATGAATGAAAGTCTCAAACAATAATCCACAAAGTGAAGTTGGCATTGCCAACTCGGCAACATCATCATCACTCACGGTGTTAGGCACGAGGAAGCACCACCCTGATCGACAGTCAGTCTCGCGCGATGGGTAGACTGGGCAGCTTCTCCCTTCCCCTCCTAACATGCTGATGCCATCATCAGCTTCTCTCAAAGTCCTTCTAGCGCATGATGGAGCACAGACGAGTGCCACTACTTTCCCTCCACCCTGAGAAGAATACGTCATCACAGAAACATCGAGGTGGGGGTTTACACTGCCACCAATAGCAGCTTCGCCTCTTTGGCAGTAACAGTCAACGAGTTTGGTCCCGCTGATTTTACACGGACCCTTGGGGTGCTCGTAAAGTGTACCTGAGGCTCGTCAGTCATATCGCTCATCAGTAGGAGTATCCCACTCGGAGCAGCTAAGCTTTCGTATTCACCCACGGTGCCATACCTATCGAGAAGGGATTGTTGCAAGCAAAGGAGTAGGAGAACTCACGGATCACTTGATATAGCCAACGACAGAGTGGTTTCATCATAAGAACAGCTACCGATGAATAGAGAAGCGATGAGAGTCAAGGAGTGGAGCATTGGGATGATTGGAGTAATCAACTCGCCTGATGGGTCTTGTATTATCGGTCGACTCGCGAGATCGCGAAGCGGGAGCATACCCGGCTCTGTTGATCGATACAGTTGTAGTTTACGACTTGCAAACCGAACAATAGGCGAGGAGTGTGCTCAGAAAACAGTTCCGTGTGGAATACGAAGAGTGAAGCCGCTCTGCGTCACGCGTTGCGCGTGAAGACGCGAGTGCATGAGTACGTGGAGCACTCACACACTGCGTGTCACGGAGACACGTGACACTGCAAAAGTTGAGTGTAGACTGTGAATCAAACGGGGGCGAAATATCAGCTACTTTCAGCACACGTCTTGAAACACCCGCCAGGTTTGATGACATTTGTACTCACGAGCATGCCCCGGCAATCGAAAACCCCGAAACCGAATGTTTCGGTTTGGATTCGGTCAATGGACCAACCAAAACCGAAACGGTGTGGTCCATCTTGAAACCGGAACCGGAAAATACCTATATATTAGGTTCTTCGGTCTTCTTTCAGATTTAAGATGTAGTAAGGCAGTTTTTCAAGAAAAACCACCTAGGGTGGCACGCGGAAGGAAAAATAGAAAAATTATTTCCTTCGGAAGGAAATTTGAAATTTGAAGGAAAAATGAAGGAAAAATACGGAAAAATAAGGAAAAATAAAATTTTTCGCTTGGCCTGCCAAGGTTTGGCAGGCCAGAGGGTCACTATCTCATTCAATCAAGCTGCTGGCAGATGATTTGCACTCATTAATCACGTTTCAAAGTCTGATTAACTGTGACTGACTCAGAACCACACTGGAGGAGACCAGGGCGTGCGCTAAAGTTGAGCGGTTGAACATGCGCGTTTTCCATCGGAATGTTTCCCACGACTAAAGCTGTCGTTGAGCGTTACTTGATTGATTCATTGATGGTTGCGTCCCTTTGTTACAATCACGCACTCTGCCTCTGTGTTCTGTCGTCTTCATCATGGTGCATTAAACATACCATGATGGACCTGCGTCAAAATACACTGTATTTTGATGCAGTTGCCAGTTGTATAACGCTGGGTTATTTTGTGTTTCAGCGCAATTTTCAACCCTACACTACCCAATCATACACGTTTACATGTTTCAGCGCAAACCTTACACGACTGCAATCATCAAGAGTGTGGACTCGGCGTGGGAGAGTGATTCGTCCGCCTCGACATTGTTTGATCAACGGAATGGTAGAGTATGTAGTATCAGCAACAGTCTTATTTTTCTCGGCCAGCATTGGAAATGTCTTCCAGGGACCAGTGAAGCCTTTCTTTTCCGATCACTTTCACAGGTTCGAGCGCTCATGTCAGCAAGAAACGCAGACGGAAACACTGACGAATCACGATGCGAAGCGAGGTGCAAATGTTAGTCTGTCCATAACGATGATTATTGATCAGGTCAGAGCCTCAGACGCTGAGCCTGCGGCCGGTTACGGAACCACTGCCTAAATGTTGCGTCAGGGCTACCTATCCGTTTGTTTTGGAGTACGCTACGTTGATACTTTATCGTGTTGTGCTTGTGGGAGCGCAGCGTATCCCGCTCGAATAAAATGATCATGGTGCGAAGTACCACGCAATAACTGAAACCGCAACCTGGGCCTTCCAGTGAAAGTGCGAATCGAATTCTCGCTCGCCGCAAAAATCGTTGATCATCCTGGCGAACAATTCTTCCCTATACTCAGTCTAATCGAGACTACTAACACAGGCACATACCCCGACATTATCTGTTGTGAGACCCCTTCTTTTTTGGCTTTTTTATGCCCATTTATGGCAATTTTGAAAAATTTTTCTCTATTTTTCCTATTTTTCCTATTTTTCCTGTCCGAAAGAATTTTCTAAATTTCCTTCATCTTTCCGAAGGAAATGGAAGGAAATAATTGGAAGGAAATAATTCGTGCCACCCTAAAACCACCAATTGAAGGCCTTATTGTCCACAGACAAGCTGTAATCATCACGTTCTTTGCAAGTTTCTGAGTCAGATAAGTATGCTCGGTTAATACAATGATAGTTACCTTCACGGAAGTTATAACATTGTTATTGTAGGAGCTACACAAGGTGGCCACCGGCTAGGCCACTATGGCACAGACTCCAGAATTGTCCGTGCGGGTGACGCGATGAGTGATAATGTTTGCAACGCTAAATTTCCAACCACTATTTCTGTACAACACCAGTGCAAGTTCAGAAACTGAATTAGTTAGGCAAGACAGCTAAGACAGCTACGTGAATATTATCCAGTGATTGAGCGAATAACTGACGGGCCTCTTAATGTGTCACACATTGAGACTCTCAATTTGAGAGGCCCAATGGGCCATACACGGGCACTTTTTCGTGTTGGACTGTGGTCGTCGTCAGCTTTAATGGCCATGACACAAGTAGAGTTGTGTTGGTTGGAAAAGGTAATTCGTAGAAAAACCGACCTAAGGTCGGCGACCTTACGGTTATCACCCGTCACGTGACATAGTGGCGTGACGTAGAGTATTTATGGAGCGTCTCTTGCGTGCGTCACGAAGTGGCCGTCACGCCGTAGGGAACGGGCCCACGCCCCTCCACCAAAAGAGGTTGATAGAAAGTAAGGAAGCCCAAGAACACGTGTAGTGCACTTTATTGCACGAAAGTACAATTCGTATTCCCAAAACACCGCTACTTTGAATATGATTTGGGTCATTGAATGGCTCTTGTGTGCACCTTGATATGAAGTTATGTTGATATTTCACGATGGAGGTGATGAATTCAATGTTCCTTTTAATGTCGACGTTAGCAGATAGATTCTATCTTATAGAATCGACGCGGTTACAGTACCGGTCGAAGAGTTGCCCACCAACGCCAAAACGG
>NW_003204723.1:66798-79379 GCF_000006405.1 Perkinsus marinus ATCC 50983
TGTCGGCACTGATGAAGCACTAACTGTGGTTGAGGCTCAACAGTTGAGTCAGCATTGGACGGAATAAGACTTACGGTGTTATTTGATTCATGCCGAAATGGATGTGGTATTCGGTGTAGTTTGGTCACAACAGAGATCGCGGAGATGGTGGTGATGAAGACGGTCCTAAGGCTATGGGAGGTGAAACTCCTGTGAAATTTGGTCAGTTTATCGATGCCTTGGCGGATGGTTCGAGAGCCTGATCTCAGAGCATTTGGCGCTCCGTTATGGTCGGGTTTAGCGGATGCATCACACCAACATTGGATCACTATTGGCAAGCTCGATACCCCGTTAAGATAGATCTGGTGCTTTCTGAGCTAGGTGACTGCCGAAGGTGAGACAGATGACGACAATACTGTCCTACATTAACTGTATTACAAGTAGTTGCGATGCTTCCCGATTGATAAATTGTAATGCGTTAGATGGTCTATATTGGTCGATGTGAGCCTAGCTGGTTTGGGAGGGTTCTGCAAAAGAGGCGGAGAGATTATATCATGATTGTCTGACCTCCCAGATGAATATGAGTGTTGCAAATTTGGTGCTATTATAGGTGACTGTCGGTGGCAGTCAGTTTGGGACCTCTTTCTCTTTCTGGTAGCCATTCGGATGTGGTCAAGTCGGATTCCTGGGAGTGCGGTGATTACATGAGTCGGCCTTACACTGTGCGGTTACGGGCAAGTGGAATCAAATCGGGTTTGCTCATCTGCCGGGTGGTGATAACCAAATAGTAGGTAGTCCCTCAAGGCTACCGGAAGGCAAATCGACGGCCTCTTGCTTGAGACGGGTCTCGAACGATTTGTGAGAAACGAGAGGTTTCGTTTTTTTGGTTGGTCCCCTAAGGATTCGCTCTCCTGGTTGAAATGGAGACTCGAGTTGATAATATGGAGTTGCATGTTGAGATGCGCCGCCAGTAATCGGCAGCAGTTATCCCAAGTGGTAGGAAGGGTTGACGACACGGAGTTCGCCACATCTACTCGTTGTACATACTTTAGACAGCTTTTTTTAAGCTTCTGTTTCGGTTGGACGGTTCCTGACAAGCCTTCACTATTTCTAGAGCCATAGTTCCTATAACACGGAGCTTCGGGTAGAGCAAGCATGGTACAAGATGGTCTGATGTGAGGCCGCCTCACTGAGGCGGGGGATCACCTAAAGAACGAGGTCTATCGTCATCCATCAGCAACGTGCCTGGCGGGATCGGATGAGTAGCACTCATCGAGTGCAAGCGAGAGAATGCTACTATACTACCGCGTCGAGACCATCAGGATAAATGACTGAAGGCAATGTTTCCAAATAAATTCGCACTTTCGACATGAAGGAAAACAGCATGGCCTCGCGGCATGATCTTATACAAGACGATTCCCCTTCTTTTTCGGTCTTCAGGAAAATGAACACTTTTTCGAAGGACCTGTCGCGTGGCATATAAGAGTCAAGAGCCGGGAAGATGTTATGCGTTACCAGGAGACTCCTGGTAGGTACCTTACTCCTGGCAGGAGTAAATTACACGAAATGCAATGTTTGCGATGTACGATGTAATTGCTATCGCAGTCGTCCCGTTGTGCTGATCTTCGTGGGTGGACATGTGTTATAGAACTCAAATCCCCAGAGTTGGGTGAAGATCTCAATAGTATTAATTAGTGATGACTGATTAGCAGCCGTTTCATTATCATCATGGGCGTGCGGTACGATAGATACTTGGGCGATCTGAGGACACTGGGGCGCCGGTTTGTTGCTACTAGTTGCAACAGAGAGGAATAGAAATATATCAGACAAAACGGAATTGAATATATACTTATTATGTGCCGAAAGTGTGAACATCGCCCTAACACCAATCAAACGTGATGCTTATGATCGATCGGGAAATAGACAAGTGCACCCTATGTCACGACACTGAAAGGAAGCGTCCCTGAACTCATCATATATATGTTCCGGAACTTCGCACCAGATGCTACACGTGTCACAGGCAATCCACAGCCCAGTAGATAGATGAAGGGGAACGACCGATCTCTGGATTTCCGGCAGATGAGTGGTCTCGTTCTCACCGAGGAAGTGTCGTGGTGGTGACAGCTGTGGAGGGTTTACCACCGAGTGGTCCTCCGGGCCAGAATTGCCACTAGCTGGGCTGCTCTTAACCTCCAACTTCTTGAAGTCCTCGAGAAGCTCCACCGAGAGATGTGCAAGTTTCACACGGGAGAGATGTACCTTGCCCATAGGCTTTCCAGATAGACTTTCGATCTCGGCGATCTGGTCAGAGCTGGTAGGAGCCTTGTAAAGTACAGGACCGACCCATCGGGGAGACAACTTGGAAAAGCCCGTACTGGCCTTAATCCAGAGTGGTGTACCAGCTTTTAGAAGGGTGCTCTGGTGCCGTCGTCGGTGTTTGCCAACAACCTTCAACTGATTCTCGTAGAGAGTGGCATCGAGGTGCCGATGAAACTCGTCCATCGCGGCGTGGAAGGCATCTCGTCGATCTTTCAGAAGGGCTTGGTATGTAGTCGCCGAATGCAAGGGAAAGTCACCACTCTCACTTTCGAGCTTGTTGACAAAGATCTGAAGCTGCTGGTTCGGACGGTGACCAGAACATTTGGGAGGCATCTGTGGATTGTAGGTGAAGGTTAAGTCATTGGGAGAATGATAGCCGAACTCTTCACATGCTGACTGGTTGAGGACGAAGGCTACCGCTGGCAATAGTTCATACCACGGAGTAGTTGGCGTCGTGGGGTTGCGGCGCTTCTCCTCAAGTTGAATAGCTCGTATGCTCGACCACACTTCTTTATGGACGCGTTCCATGTATGCCTGACGGAACGGCGCATAGCTTATACCAGGAAGAACCTTCAATCCCACAGAATGGGCGAAGGACATGACCTCAGCGCTACAAAACGACCGATCGGCGTCGCACGTGACGAATAGCGGGAAGCCGAAGGTCCAGCAGTAGGATTGCAGTAGGCGACGAGCAGACAAGGCACTCTTGTCAGGAGATAGCCCAAAGTAGTTGAAACGCCTCGACGGGTCATAGATGTGAAGAGCATATCGGGGTTGAGGATCCTGTCCTTGGTAGGGAGCCTGTTCCTTCTGACTCACTGGGCCCAGCCAATCGATAACAATAAAGTTGTTCGCACCGAAGTCGCGAGATAACAACTTGGGAGCGGTGTCAGGGAAACTCCCTGTACCCTTGGCCATCTGACACGCCGGACAACTCTTGCAGAACGACCTCACATACGTGGAGAGATTCTTCCAATAGTAGCGAGAGAGCATGTAATGGTACATGTATTTACTTGGTCTATGACAGAAGAATACATGGACCATGCTCAGTACTCGATTGCGGGCCTCGGATGGGATATATAGGGCTCCATCTGACTGTGAGGCAATGTGACCGACCTTGAGCCGCAGCACTGCCTGACCATCCTCTGACTGGACTTCGAACGTAGCCTTCAACCTCGCACGTTCGTCCTTAGGCACATCCTTGACAAGGGACTCAAGCAAAGCTTTGTCAAAGTTCGAGTCGTCCCCAGTGACGATACGTCGACAGACTGCTGTGAATGCGTCCTTCTGCTGAAGACTCACGACATAAGAATAGATGTCACTCTCAGTGTCAGCGTCAGGGCTGGCTGCAAGAAAGACAACGGCGTCTTGACCAGGGTTGTCGAATAGCTGTGCCTCGGTGCCGAGGTCAGCGTGGCTCAGCGTGCAACAGACATGGTCGACCTCCCTCGAAGCCTCGTGTTGGGACCGTACCATTTCAACCCACTGCTGTGCAGCACCACGATCAAGCAGGTGAGGGTCGATACCACGCGAGTAGGGGTCTGCCAAGTTGTGGGAACTCGGACAGTGTATGAGATGGGTATGCCCAACACCATTAGGGCCAATAGCACATACAATTTGACGGATAAGTCGCACAATACGATTGGTGATATTCCACTCCCAGGAAGTCCATCCCTTCGGGAGCTTCTTTGCCGCCTGACCATCCTCCATTCGCATAACCTTCTCGACTCTGGCCTTGACAATAGTGGAGTCGGTGCATAGATAATAGTGCCGATGTAGCGAATGGGGAAAATATTGCATATGTGCGCAGAATACTTGCAGTCCCCATAAAAAGGCTGAGGATTCCTTCCTGACGATGGAGTAGGAGCTCGAGGGGAGAGGCGGAAGACGAGCTGAACACAGATACGGGTTGCCGACATCTGTGCCCGCGATCACCATTCCGTAGCCCGACATAGCCGCATCCGTATAGAGAAATACTGCCTCGCTTACGTCAACATATCTCGGGACACTGCACGTGGTGACAGTCTCGTTGTAGAGATGGAGTAAGGAGCATGCTTGATCGCGGTCTCCAGGTGACAATCTGGAGTCCATTTGCAATCCTGCCACAAAGCAGCACCGTAAAATTTTCTTGAGCTTAAGAAGTATCCACGACGCATGGCCCAGGACGTCATAACAGGTGTGGACAGCGGATAAGAGGCCTCGTACAGTTAACGTCTCGCTAGCATACAATGACGTGTCAACAGGTCTAGGGAGGAACTCATCTTTGGCCGTCCATATAATACCCAGGCCTTCGGCAACTGTAGGGTCCCAACTTCGCTTAGTCTTCTTTTCCGAGAAGTGCTGGCCTCTGGACTTGGTCACCTGGCCATCCTCGTCGTACATGGTCTCGGCCTCACGCTGGGAATCCGCTGCCACAACATAGTCATCCATGTAACGGCCCCTGGCACTATGATTTAAGTACGAGTGGGTACACAGGGCGATGCGCTTCTCCATAGTGTTCTTGAGCAAGTAATCACCGTCTTCTGCCGTTGTCGCCGTAGAAGATGCTACCCAGCTCGAAGATCCTCGGAGTAACCGTAGATTAGCATCCTCGACCTTAAGAACGGCTCGTCGCAGAGTTCTGGCGGCCTCACTCGGTCTCTGGAGAGAGAGCTCCTTAGGATGAAGACCGTGTCGTTCTTCAGGTGTTGCCAGGCAGGCTCCGTCCAGAGCCAGCTTGATGGGATAGGCTTTAGGGTCGTCTAATCTCCCGGTTAGTCGTGCTGCCGTTCTCTCATTTGATTCGGCAATCATGATGCTGCCAGAGAGCTGCAGGACAGCCGGAGAACCAGATATGCCCATTGCTGGACCCAGAAACTGGAAGTACCGATAAGTAGGGGTGTCTTCTTGGCCTTCAATGTTGGCTAAGACAAATGCCATGGTGAGCATTGTACGCTCTGGAACCCGGCAGTTGAGAAATGCGGCCTTTAGGTCGGCCCAAATACAGTATTTGTAAAGCCGACTATAAGCGACACACTCCCATGTACCACGATCTATGTTGACGCCTGCCTTCTGCGCTTGATTACCGACTCTCCAGTCGAAGACGGGTCTCACCGCTGTGCATCTCCCAACCTCACCATCTGGAGTTTTCTTGCCCTTGATCACCGGGAAATGGGGAGTGAAGTAGGCTTGAGCTGTAGGAGCTTCAAGCGGTTGGATATATCCGCGCGATAAGTACTCTTCAAAGGTGTTGGTGTAAGCGGATAGAAGACCTCGGCGCTTCAGGGACTTGGCGAGCTTATAGGCATGACTCTTGGCGAACGCCAGGTTCCCATCTGTAGGTGTAAGGCGATCACTGTCCTCATACCAGCTGAAGTCGTGGAGGAATCTGGTACACGAGACGCTGAACAACCCATCCGAATCCAATTGTAGCTCATCAGCGTATGTGCCTCGGAAGCTACAGTGTGGATTGTCAAGAGCTCGTTCGAGTGGGAGAGCCTCCTTGAGGTCCAGCTTGTTGCTGAGAAGCGGCAGATTACCGGCTGCAGTAGCGTATAGCTCGAAGCTATAGTCATCATCAAGACCACATTCTGTGAAGGTCGAGTCAGCCACGGCTCCCAGGAAGTTGACAGTGTCGAAGATGCAAAGTTGTGTGTCGCATTCTATGCTGGACACACAAGCGATGATGTCATCGGTGTCGGCTCTTGGGAGTTCTTGGGGGCGTGTCTCCTCTTCACGGACCAGTGCTTGCTCGGGGTCAACGCCGCTATACGCGTGTACACCAGAAGCGTCGAAGGTCATGCCGATGCGGAGAGTCTTCAGGCCCTCAACACCAAGCAGAATAGTCGGAAGCAGGGTCTCCGGGCAAAGAAATCGAAGTCTGTGGACGTCATGTGGCCTCTTAGGGGAGCTGACTGAGACGATCGCCACTCTGTTAGTGGGCATGATCTCACCTGATACCCCCACCGCTTGTATAGCATGCTCGCCTTCTGGTTTGAGCCACTGGACACAAGGCCCAAGTGCCTCTAGGATGGCTGGCTGAGCGTAGTTGTACCCTGCTCCCGAATCCAGTACGGCTTTCACCGTTTTGGCATGGGGACTCTGACCGATGACAAGTTCCGTGCAGACCGGACCGGAGCGGTTAAAATGTAGGGTGTCGTGCTCTATCTGGCCGACGTGGAATGTCATGCTCAACGAGGAAGGATCTTCGAGGGCAACGAGTGGTAGATCTGGGCTGAATACCACATTCGTGGCGTTGCCCTTATTGCCAGGACCTTTTTTATGCTCGCCCTTCCTGATATCCACTAGGGAGTAGGGGCACATACCAGACCGATGCTCCTTGGACTCGCACCTTTCACAGCTCAGGGAACCGGCCTTCTCAAGCTTGCAGCTCGACACGGGATGCCGAAAGCTTCCACATCTACAGCGACGATTCTCTTTGTGAGGACGTTCTTCGTCGCAGGCCACAGTCTGGTGCTCGCTGCTGAAACAACGGAAACAAGTGGCCTTTACGCGAGGACGATGTTCTGAGGGACTCTCCTTCGTTACCGGTGGCTCCTTAAGAGCTACTGTTGTGGCAGCTAGGGACGGTGCTACCGCATTTACCGAGGTAGAGGAGGACGTTGATGTCGCTACCTGGAACGTCGCTGGCCACCGTGTCGGCTGCGATGGAGCATCAGTTCCCGGTTGACGGAGATGGCCCAGCGAAAGAGCCTTCTCTTTGACCCTTCTGATGGCTTCTTGAATGTCCTCATAGGAGATGGTGTCGACACATTTCTTCAGAGATGAAGACAGGATCGTTCCCACAGTTTCATACCACCATGCGTTATATGGGCTGTTCAAGTTGTTCCGGACAGCCGCATTGATGTGAAAGGCATGTATCTGCGCACCTGAACCGTTTCCCTCGTAAGCCAACTCCAGTAGGGCTCGACGAATACCATCCAGATAAGTAAATATGTCAGCCTGGCCTTGTTTCTCACCGAGAACCTTCTGTATGAGAGCAGTTATATGGACCGTCTTACTGTGGAACTTGTTCAAGTATGCGATTGTAGCTGACCAGAGTTCGCGGTGGTAGGTGTAAGTCCTCGTGTCTTTGCCAACTGCTGCCTCTCTGGTGGCTGCTCGTTTAATCTCTTCTGATAGATCTCCCGAGATGGCGCTGGCATGGAACGCTCTAACTGCCTCTGGATGGTCGATAGTTCGCCATTCTTGCTCTACATGTTTACTCCATTCCCTCAACAAAGTGGTCAATGCTAGACGGGGATCTTCTCCACCGATGAATGGCTGATGGCCTTTTCTGCGCCAGCTGTTGCCAAGGTCTGTTGTCCCCTTGAGGATGACTCTCAGCTCCGACTCGTTGATCCTATCCGATGGGACCACCATAGAGTTAGGCACATTGTAAGGGTAATTGTAGTCTTGAAGTGTTGGTTGTTTAGAGTCAACAGGGCGATAACCAGAGTAGGGTGGTTGATAAACCGGAGGTGGAGCTACATGTCTGGAATGTGTGTGTAGTCCGCCTGAATAGGTATCTGTATACCGGTAGGTTGCTCTCTCTGGCAAATGCTCCTGTTCTCCGTTCTGATGAAGTGACGGGGCATAGCTTATATGTTGTTGATGGAGTTGTTGAGGGACATCGGCCTCGTAAGTTTCTCTTCGGATGCCACCGGGGTAGAACACACCATAGTCAGAAGGTGATTCTGGCGGAAGGTTACCCTTGTGGTATTGATCCTCTCTAGATCTTCTTGCCGTGATGGTCTCTCTAGGGGATTGACCACCGCGGGGGACGAGATGATCCGGTCTTAGAGAACGTTGTTGTGGAACATAGCCGGGGAACGAATAGTAGTCGCGCCAAGGAGGAGGTTGCTCTTGGCCTTGATCTCCATCGTCTTCTGGTTGGGCTCGTCCATATGGCCGAAGCTCTCGCGGGAGGTTCAGCGGTGGTGGGGAGGGAGGTCTTCCAGCTAGTCGACGCGACGCTCGGCGGGGGTCATCGGCCAAAGGTGCCTCTAGATTGGCTGGGTCTTCACTCCGGTTTCCTCCAGCTTCGGGTGCTATGGGGCCACCGTTGTCGCCTTGTTGATTTCTCGGATGATTGTGCTGATCTTCGTGGGTGGACATGTGTTATAGAACTCAAATCCCCAGAGTTGGGTGAAGATCTCAATAGTATTAATTAGTGATGACTGATTAGCAGCCGTTTCATTATCATCATGGGCGTGCGGTACGATAGATACTTGGGCGATCTGAGGACACCGTTACTATGCCGCAAAGTTTGCGGTCTACGATACTCCCCAGGAAAAATCAATTGGAGGAAAACCGAGACATCAAAATAAGGGCGCGCGCGAAGCGCGCGTTAGACCCCAAGGAATCTTTCCTTGGTTTCCTCAATCTTTCCTCATTTTTTCCTCTCATTATATTCATCAGTAATTTATCGCCAATAATAGTGTCATGTGATTGCCCAACCGTGTCTGAAACCCCATTACAGCAACTTTCCTTTCGATGCCAGGATGATTTGCAACGGCTGCCAGCTTCTCAATATGCTATTCAGCATCACGTATGTACTATCCCATCGCGTACAACATCTTTGCTTTAGCCTGAGAGATAAAATCCAGCCTGAGAGCCAGAGTGAATTAACGAATCTAGAGCTCACTTGACAGCATTCTTGATCCTCGACAGTTTATTCTCGCGTTGTTCTTGCTTTTCTTCATGTACCCCACCAGTCTGCTACAGGAACGGACTAGCAGAGGACCTCTGCTACCTCTGCCCGAGGTACTGAGTCTAGCTCGCTTCCAGATCCCACTGCTTCCTCCTCGCGTGTCGGTCTCGATATCTCCTCCAAACTTAGCTTGCTGAGCTCTATGACGCCGACTTTCCCATCCCCGTAAAGCCCGTCGTTCACACAGAGTTGTAGCAGATGGCTAAGACACCCGATGGAAGCATACCCTTCATCACCCCCTTGATTAAGAGCCGATATACAGTTATTGGCGGAGTCGCTGGACCATAATACGGATCCGCTCGGAATCTCGTATAGGTCGCATATCTGAGAGCATCGGACTACATTGACAAGGGTGAAATTCACCGCGCCCGGTGAACCTGATCGTACCAACAGAGTCCGTTGAACCGCGAACCATCACGACAGGCATGAGAGAAAAATCACAGAGCAAGCACATTGTTGACATTCAAGCATTTCAGTACCTTCTCCAACTCAATAGAGATCGTTGTTCCTTCTCCATTTTCTATTGCTTGCAGGGCTACAACGACAGGTCTTGCTTCAGCTTCAGTTGAACTATTGCGGTGGAGGTAGTTCAACACAAAACCTAAGATCTTGTCACCTTGTCGGCTATCGGACCAGCCGTCGAAACTCATCTGATTGAGGCCGTACGGAACAAGTTGAAAGCCATTGCACTCACTTGTATAGGCCTGGGATGGTCCTTTAAACCCTTAACGAGCATTTCCCTTCTGTGATTGGCCAGATCTGACGCTCGTGTTCTCATCGTTTTAGCGCACACAATCTCTTTGCGGATGTCGACCTTTCTCCCTCTCTTCGCAGAAATATTAGCTACATCTTGCAGCAGATTCATGAAATCTTCGTTCTCACATAGAATGAACGGGTTCGCTGTCGCACAGATGAATTTGAGGATTGATCTATTTAGACGATCACGGTCGTCCTTCGAGAGCGGAGTATCATCTGCGACGAAGCCTCCGATTTTCAGCTGTCCACCATTCAATGGCAGCTTAGCAACACATTTATGTCTCTTCAACCCGCTAATATTGGCACCAGGCATAGGTATAACGATGGAACAGCCAGGCAGATTGCAAACTGCACAGTCAGGGAAGGGTTTGTTCTCGCCAATGCGGCAGATTCTTCTGAAATCGGTCCCAGGCGTTTTCCCGATTTCGGATCGGGTATTCTTTCTGTCCTCCAACAGAGGCGCAAACCTTGCTTTTCACCCCCTTGAGGCCCGTCTTGTTTCCAGTCAGCGAACGAGAACCTTCTCTTTTTGGCAACCGGGCTCTTAGGACCATCCTCAGCATGATCAGTCACCACAGCAGTGTCTTCAATGGAGCTTAACGACGATTCGATTCGTGGAGAACCGCTCACCGGAGTCATTTAACAGACTGAGATCAGAGGGAGAGAAGATTTACGAGCAAACTCAACCCGGAATCCGGGTCCTGGATAGTGAAACACTTTCATATGTTTTAAAAAATTGGCGATTTTGGCCGCACTTCATTGATCGAATCAATAGACGTACACTAAATGAGCTCCGCCCCTTCGTCATGGAGGTATAGTGGGTAATTATCATTACGTGTTAATGGGAAGTCGTAGATAAATTGTTGGTAACGATAGTGTGCGAATGCTCGTCAAAATCATTCGCGGTGCTAGTGAGCGTTGTATTCTCCTCTATTTCTAGTCTGTTTCTATGTTATTCCCATAGTAGTGAGACACCCTCTATCGTGACGTAGTTTCACGCAGAAGCGCTATGCACATGCGTGCTGCGCGCTGAAGCTCATTGCTCATTGGTCGATTAACTTTTGTCTTCTTCGTCCCGACTTCCCTATGCCTCCTGCGCGTCGTGTTCCCGGGAAGTCCTCTAACTCGAACTCTAGGTAACAGGGCTCTAACAGTGCCAACAGCTCACTAGAGTGCACATTCCCCTCGGCTAACACAACTACTGGTTTCATAACGCACCGCACCCTCATCGCTAATCGGAGGCGGTTTCCGGACACACAATTTTTACTCATGCAGCCGTGAAGTTCACGGCGTGAACGAGATGGCCCCTCGTTTCTCGTCTCGTTCTCATTCGGGGAGGGTTCTTCTTATCTCGTCCCGCTCTCGGGCCGGAGAATGGACGAGAACCGGTAATCTCCTTCAATCGAGTCCCGGGGTGCAGGTCCCGCCGATACTCTCCGCTTATCTAACGCATACAATCGACAACGTCGATTCGACATGTGCAAACTTTGTGCGATAGACAACTTCGTGAGGGATGACATTGTAGAGAATAATTAGTAATTATTAGTTACAGTGCGTGTCAAGTTAAAATGCATATACATATCACGACGTTGAAAAAATTAAGTTACTCGGCGTCCAATTTCGATTGTGGCTTGAGTTGGAAAGAGAAAGACAAAACTATGAGGATTCGTCCAATTTGCCAACGTGTAAAATGAAAATTACAATGAGGATGCACCTGGAAATCACGAAAACCTGGCAACCGCATAGTGACATCGCGAAAAGGTAACCAACTTTATAACATAACCAAAAACCGCCAACGCGAAAGATCATATCGCGAAAACCGCAAACCCAATATCACGAGCAGCCGCGTTCTCCGGGGAATGTGAAATGTTTTCCACTCTAACGAGAAAAAACCACACCTAGCCAGCTCGATTTTCACTGTGGTAACCGCGAGACTCTTTGAGAAAGGTTGTTCGTCAAGTATTCACAGTTAGATTCGAGTCCACGACTATTCTGTAACTCGCCACCAACCGACCTACAGTTTATCCCTTGAACGGTGTTTTGAAATGGCACCGAATTTTCCAGTCAAAATTTTCCTTCCATTCCCTGGATTTTGGAAAAATAGCGAAAAAGAGGGGGGAAACGCCAAAAAAGGTCAAAGTGGTAGAAAAATAACCAAAGAATTGAAGAAAGCCTCGAAAGGAGCATTTTTCCAGTCGTTTTGATGCCACGGTCACACTAGATTGTAATTTGAACGATCTTGCTCCAAATTTGTCCGAAACTACGTACATGCTGCCTGAGAAGTATGCCTCGGGTTGGATTTGCCTAATGTGACAGGTTCATTGCTCGAAGTTTGAGCGCTCTATCGTGTGAATTCGGTCTTGGAATTCACACGATATGCGTTGACGAAGCGTCCTCTACGAACGAGAGCCGTGATTCGTTGACTATTGATACTGTACAAACGTATATCTACCTCATCGCATAGTCAGAAAATATAGCCGTATAGTCTCTCTATGTTTGTTCAATCTCAAACTCGCCACTGTGGCACTGTGGCTGACACAAGTCCCGCGTGTCAGCCACTGTCTCTTCCTTGCAAAAGAAAAGCTTCACTGAGAAAAAACGACGGTTGATATGTGCTAAGCAAGCCTCTCAAAATCATATAGATCATCATACTATGACCTATATGATCATCATAGTGTAACGAGTTAACTATACAACTGAAGAGTTAAAACCGCGAGACTATCAATACTCCAAGCATACTTGCTGAAAATAAGCAATATCATCTAGACCATCCGATCAGCCTGGGGCTACTACTGGCTTCATTATGGAGACCGGGCCCCGGTCACCGGGGACAAGT
>NW_003204723.1:79479-88515 GCF_000006405.1 Perkinsus marinus ATCC 50983
TCGACTAAAGCGAGTAACATGAAGGTATAGTAAGTACGAGCGGATGTTCTAAGACAATTTCTTCCATACAAGGCAGTGTAAATGCCTTATCTCAGAAGCCTACAGTGCTTGGTCTTACGGCTTCGTAGTACGAAGCCGTAGGACCAAACACTGCCTGAACATTTATCTGGTAAAAGAGAGATTTTCTTTCACCTCAATGGGGAGGCCACGTAAGAACGAACATCTCATTCACCAGTACTTCGTCGAAACCGGCTTTCGGAGAGGTTCTGGAGGATCCGACGAGAGAAAGGAAAATTATCGATGTGTACTATGCGGTTGGGAGCAATTCATCAACCTGACACGTTTCGTCGCTCATCTTAACACTGTACATGGTCAGGGTATTAAGGATCCTCGGCGTCTTAGTGTAAGCTCACTTCAGTACAATCCTGCGCACCGTACTTCTGGAATACAGGTCGGATCCGAACCGAAGCGACTGAACGATGATGAGTCAGCTCTCCCTTCTCCTAAGAGGCCGAGAATCAGTATCGAGCAAAAAACTTCTCCCTTCTCCTATGAGTAGCTTTCAATCAGGCAATTCGAACATCTTTGATTCTGGCGGATAACTCTTCCTTTGATGGAGTGTTATCCGCTTAAATTGGCTCGATGAGGGAACAACCCGTTGGAGGCCCGTCAGCCTGGGCGACAATCCCATCCGCTTGAATTTACGTGTTTTTTCTGGTATTTTTTCGCAATTTTTTGGCATTTTTTGGCATTTTTTGGCATTTTTTGGTTTTTTTCTATTTTTTCAGCTCCGTTTTGCGAAAAAAACGGAATGAAAAAAATGGAAAAAAACTCGCGCGCTAAAAATAACCAACCCTGACTACATCATGTAGTCTACATGTGTCGGTGACAACATGAAAATTTGAAGGATGTCTCAGACATCATGTCTGGGGCCCCCGGGGGGGGGGGGTCTTATTGGTTTGAAACCAATGGTTTCTGAACACCATCCAAGTTCATAGACAAATTGCTATATTTTGCGAGAGAACTCCTGAGCTTAACTGAGTGATCGATGATATATCCCTCGAGAACTGCCCATAGACGTCGGAACTCAGCGACAACCTAATCTTGGGAATTTTCAACCTTCCAAGAAAACGTCAAGTTACTATACAAATCCTTCCTGTGACTAAACGCCACGCTATAGATCATCAAGCTGTACGGTCCTGCTCTCCTCTGTGTATTGTATGCTGATAAATGGCATTGTGGGGGAATATTGTACACAAGTGTCTCCTGTAATTTTAGGTTCTTGTGATACTAGTCTCCCTTGCTAGCCTAGCGTATACTTTATGATTACTGTATTGATCATTAGTTGAGAACTACTTGTTAATAACTCCTGTTGAGTTATCTAATCCTAACATGGCGCTCTTCGATAAAGTCTTCCTACAGCTCGCAGAAAGTATTTTGGATAAAGTTTACTTTAAGAGTGAGCCCTTTAATCTTGTGAAACTTGAAGACTGGTTGGTTCTACGTCTGGTATCTGAGCTTAAGAAGGAGAAGGATTTCTTTCCTACGGTTGAGGAGTTGGAAACTTTACTGAGACGCGGTTGAAGCGTGCTATAACTTTGGTTGTTGGCTCTCCGTCTGATTCAGATTTTACCATAAAGGCCATCAATGCTTTTATGCTATACTCCTCGATCGTCTTCCCTGCCTTACTTGATAAGCTTACTGAGGCATCTGAAGATGTTAAGCGAGCCTACCGTCTCGGGAAGTTTGTTGCAATAAGGCAGATTCAGGATGCAGCAGAATATAACATCTTTGTGACCGGTTTTGGCGATAGACTTCGGGCAAGTCGCTTTCGTTTTCCTCCTCCTTCTGCACCGGTTGCTCCTGTGGATGATTGGTTCCATTCTGTTGAACAGGTTGAGCGGGATGCTCCTGCCACCACTTCTTATGATGCTCTGTTTTTGCCTTCTTCGGAACCGAGTCAATCTTTCCGTTACAAGAAGATGATGTCAGAGTTTGACTTGGCTGCTACTTTGAGAGGAGTGGATAAGGTACCATTAACAAAAACACCACTTACTGGATTCGGTGATGATCGTTCTTTCTCGGCTTTTAAGGTTGAGATAACTGAGACTGTTCGTAGATGACATTGGTCGGCCGTTCACGAGTTCCACTATCTGAGCCGTGCATTGGAAAGTTCCCTATGGTTACTGGTAAGTTACCAGTTACCAGGTAAGTTTCCCAACGAAGCCTTAGTCCGTGAGCCAAGAGAAAAATCATCCAGTTTAGGAAGAAGCACGCTTTGTCGTAACAATCGGTCTGCCACCGAATTCAAAGGACCGGGCAAGTACTTGATGTCAATAGTTACCCTATACTCCTTCTTTGCATATCATAGAAGCTCTGCTGCTTCATCATGCATTCTATGAACTGCCTGTATATCATATCTTCTATTGGGCGAACTTGTACTCCTGGAATACTACTCCATGTCGTTGCTGTTGTATTATCACAAAAGATAGTTACTCCACGTAGCCTCGAATCAGATCTTCCAAGCTTTTGTATCCTTTGTGGGATAGTAGGAACTTGAGGGTTTTTAGCAGCCACGCAAATTCAAATTTAACAGTGGGCTGAGCTTATACTTCTTATCCCAACCTTCAGTGGCTCGACCAAACCACGCCCGCAATCGGTTCATAACCATACGAGCTTTTGCGTGGCAATATGTCGGGTCGAAGTATCGCCCACATAGCGCGAAAGCTTCCCGCTTACTCCATGAATCTGGAACCAAAACTTTTCTAGCATCTATACGGGGGCAATCAATAGAGAGTTCATTTCCCCTCGAAAGTTTCCAGATCAAACCGAGGTGAGAGACGTCCAAGTCACTCCTCAAGTGGGTCTTCTTCTTCTCTGGTATTTCCACTCCCAACGAAGGAGCTATCCTACACAGGATAGCTTCAAACGTTTCCACTAGATTTTTTGCTCCAAGTACAGAAAAATCATCGTAGTACGGGAATATAGTGAGGCCTGGCAGTACATCTACTAATCTAGATGTACAAGTCGCTGTGACCTCTGGACCTAACATGGCAGATAACACAGAGTTACAAAGGACCAATACTTGGGATGCGAGGGCACATGGCCCATATCGTACTCCAAATGCTATTCTATTGCTTAAATAACGCTGACCAACAGTTTTTACCCGTATGTACTTGTTATGTGCTAGTCGTACTTTATAGAAAGCACAAGACAAGTCTAACACTGATAGAGCTGAACTCTCAGGTATCCATCTCGCTCTTATGAACTTAACGATATCATCAATGGCCCACCCACTGTAGAAGGTCGATGATGCTGAGCTAGAGTTGCCTACCTTGGATAAGCTGAAGTCTAAAGAGGAAGGTGTGTTATTGCAGCGTGATTGGATTGGTCAAGTTAGAGATGATCGAGAACAATCGGTAGGAAATCAAAGGTCATGGTTGAACTGATGGTTGGAGAGGACCGTGAAAAGTTTTAATTGTTCACAACGATAATGCTCGTGTTACTATCGTTGATAAATTTGGCGTTGAACGAGATGAACATCGTGCCAATCTAAGATTTTATTATGGGACGTCCGAAGTTCAAGCTTTTTGATTAGTTTATTACCTTTGGTTGCGGGTAGCAACCAGGGGGAGATGTGAGGAAATATTGTACACAAGTGTCTCCTGTAATTTCAGATTCTTGTGATACTAGTCTCCCTTGCTAGCCTAGCGTATACTTTATGATTACTGTTTTGATCATTAGTTAAGAACCACTTGTCAATAACTCCTGTTGAGTTATCTAATCCTAACAGGCATAATCAAAATTTAATGCGTGTCAATTCGAATTGCAAAACAGAAAGAATGAACGTTTTACAAGATCAGTAAGAAACGATCGTAAAACATATCGTATAAATAATGCGATCATTGATATAGAGATAGCAGCAGATAGTGAGAAGTTGGGGACGTAGCAGATGATCTGTTACGTCCCTAATTTTTTCCACCATTCATCGTGATTTCGTAAAAGAAAAGGGATCCTACTTGTTGCGTGTAACCCTAGTGCCACTCGAGACAAAATTACTGCCTCCACTGGTCCCCTTTCTGCTCATAGACCTAGGACCAGTCTCTCAGCATAATAGATGTATCCATATAACAAGTATACACTAGGAGTTTGGTTGGCTAAATCGAACTCCCGATCGACTTATTGAGGCGCGTGCTAAAATGACCGTGCGCAGGCGCGCAAATTCCTCAAGCAGTTCTGTTGTCCGCAACCCAGATGGCCAAAAACAGCTTCCTAACTGAAGAAGAAAAGGCTATGATAGTAAAGTGGCTTGCTGATGGCATGAGAACGCTGGAAATCGCGAAGAAATTGGGCCGAGATCATCGTACAATCATTCGTTATACGAATGATCCTTCGGAAAAGTACACGCGGCGGGGTAGAGCATACAAAACTTTAGTGTCACAGCGAGAAAGGACCAATATCAAGCGGGCACTGAACAAGAACCCGCTATGCACCAGCAAAGATATTTTTAAAGCTGCTGGGGTTGAAACAGGATCGAAAAGCACGCGATGCAAGATGTTACGTGACATTGCAAAAGTTAGAAAGGCTGATCCAAGGCCGATTTGAACCGAAGTTCACAGGGAAAAGAGGGTCCAGTGGTCGCGGGATAATATGAAGACAGACTTCGGAAAGGTATTGTGGACTGACGAGTCACGAGCAACCTTGGATGGACCCGACGGCTGGGCACGAGGATGGGTGCAAAATGGTGTCGAGTGTCCAGGCCGTTCAAAGAGACAGCAAAGTGGGGGAGGGTTTATGATAATATCATACATACTGATCATAATAATATGGGCAGGAATCGGAGGGAGGGGGTGGTGGGCCCAGTTCGAGTGGAACAAGGCGTCAAAATGAATTCACAGGAGTAGGAGGCTCGTTGTTCTCAGTCTGTAAGTCAACGAGTTAGATACACGAAGCTCCCGGAGATGCCCGGGCCGTTTGCGGCCCGGGCAAACGCTAGATAGATCGGGCGTTTGCCAAACGCCCGCTGTTGAAATCGTCCTCGAAACCCTGCACAAGCCCGATCAAAAGAGTCAAAGCGAACAATGGTAGTGTCCAACACCGAACTAGTATATTTTTATCGTCGTACTATGATAGTATTATCAATTCAGACAAAGAGGCTAAACGTAACGACGATGGTTTTGAGAAGTACAAATTATACTTCGACAAGAATTTGATGGACAAGACCGTAACTTGCAAGCGGTGCAACAAGAGACCATCTCTCAACAGAGGATATAGTTCCTTGGATATAAGAACCCCTGCTGAACCCCTGCTATAAGAAGGCTGCATAGCCAGCCGATGACTCCAACAAGAGAAAGCCAGCTCTAATGCAAAGATTCTTGGCCAAGGCCGATTTCGAGAGAATAACTGCGCTAATTGTCGAAATGGTAGTGTTATGTCCCTTTTTGTGCGATCGCCCTAAGATATGTAATCCATTCAGATTGTGATACGCTAAGCTAGATATTTCCGTGTTTGCAATCATAGATGGATCATTATTAAATCTCTTATCAACTCCTTTATTGCTATGTCGAGTTCACCTTCCCTAGGGTCACAACAAATTGGCTCCGATACCGGGACCTCATGGGCAAAGGTGATCTCTAGTTGGTTCACTTCTGAAGGTTTGGATCTGGACGCGGAGTTGAAGCGGTTGTTTGAATCCATATGTCCTGTCACTGATGGTAGTGAAGGTATCTCGGCCGATCAAGCTTTTAATGATGCTTTGGATTTGGTTCTGGGTCCCGAAGAAGTCCGGCTTCGGGCGGTGCTGCAGGAGATTACGGCATTCCGTATTACTGCTACAAGGAAGGATACGAGTCCAGCCCGTAAGGCTCTTCTCTCTGATTGGTATTCTCCTTTCTTTCGCGGTCATGGTTCTCTTCAACAGCGACTTGATACTGATTTCTCTGCATCTCTTAAGGTGGACGATATAAGAAATCGTCCTGTGTATAATTCTGTGAAGGCTGAGTATCCAGTTCTTGATGACTTCAGTGTCCGCCTGGCAGGTGTTAAATCTGAAGGTGATCAGCATGTTGGTAGTGGTATTGCTCCTACACCAATGGATGATGTTATTGTACTGGAAAATGACGTGGATTCGAAGACTATCAGAGAAGCCCGAAAGGAGGTAGAATCCGTTAAGATCATCGACGGTTCGTGTTATTCCGGCTTTACTGATACCCGTAGTTTCCCATCGTGGCGTCGAAAGTTTTATGCCCTCTGTGATTCTCGTGGTTATAATGACTACGTGTTGAGGTATTATGCTCTGGTGAGGAATCTTGCTGATAATGTTCAACTACGACTCAGGCCTACAGCTCCTCCACCGAATGCTCCGGCTCAGAAGTGGAAGGAGGAGTATGACCGTCTTATGAAAGAGTTGAAGGTGTTAACATCGGGCGTGGATGGTGACACTGGTTCATGGAAGGCCGAGCAAGAGCTGTTGGCACTACGACAGACTAAGTCAGAGGCCACGGCAAGTTTTCTCAACCGATTTGAGACTACTATAGCGGACTTGGCCTCTCATAGTATAGTCTTGGATAATGGTCGTTTGGTTGCTGCCCTTCTAAGCTCTCTCCGACAAGATGTAAAAGAGATTGCTGTTGATCGTATGGCGAATGCCGGTGGTCGTCTTACCTATAGCCAACTGGCAACTGCACTGGTAATGCGTGAGCGTATGATCACTGGGGTAAAGGAGGGGTCTCGTGGGAGCTTGGGAAAGGTTAACTCTGTGATTGAGACTGGTAATGGTACTTCTAAAGAAGTGGTAAAAAAGAAGATATGCTATAATTGGCGACGAGCTGGGAAATGTCGGTTTGGTAAGTCTTGTAAGTTTGCTCATACCGACTTCAAAGATGGTACAGCCAGTGGTCCTCCTAAGCCTCCTATTGAGAAGTCCTCCGTCACCGTTAGTTCTGTTGAAGTATCCCCTAAGCAGCCTGACGTTAGGCAGTCTGAAGAGACTGTGGAGATTACTCAGCGTTTATTGAACATTGTGGATGATGATCCCTGTGTTGTATGTGCTGTTTCAAAGACTAAGGAGAAATTAGCTGGCCCTACTATCAGTATTCCCCTTGGTCAGGGTAAGATATTGTCCGCTCTCCTGGATACGGGAGCTTACTATAATTATATTTCTGCATCGCTTGTAGAAAAGCTTGGCTTGGCTACATCTAGTCGAGGAGTGTCTGAGTCATTACGGGTTACTCTGGCCGATGGTTCTGTTCGACAGGTGGTGGCTGTGGTCGATGTTGCCAAAATCCAATTTAGGGTTCTTCAAGGTGGTCGAAATAAGAATGCCATCTTGGGTGTCAGGAGTATGTGTGATTGTGGAGTTACGTTGTCTTTTGGCGTGAACAGTGAGTCTGAGCGATCGGTCACCGTAAAAGGTGAGTTGAAGCCATTAACGGCCAATAGTGAAGCGGGTAGTGATCCAGTGAATATCGTCAACGAAGACTTTGATGATGGTCTCAGTGATCTCTACCAAGTTGAAGCTGAAGATGACCCCATTTCCTTAGTTAATCAGATCTCTGATGCTCCTGGTCTTATCGTATCTGGTGGTACGCTGAGTCATCCCTCTAAGATTGGTCTGTCTAATGCTCGGCTAGAAACCGATGGTTGGTATCCTGTGATCGGTGCTGAGAAATACCGATGGCGTATGAGACGTTTACGTCCTTCTGAGCAGAAAGACACACCAGAGCAGGTTTGTTGTGCTGAAATTGATCTTCCTTTGAAGTGTGATGATAAAGTATCGTCAAGGCCACGGAGGGACTATACATGGGGTTTGTTCGCCAAGTTGAAGAAAGATGAGTCTGTTGCATTCCAGGAAGAGCTTGGCAGATATCTGAAGAAGGGATGGTGGCGGCTATCTAAAGGTGAGGAGGGGGAAGGTCCATCGCTTTTGGTCTTCCCTCTCCCCAGTCCTGGTCGGAGTACTTCTTGTAGGCCAATTATCGATGCTCGGGGTTATAATGAAAGATTACCGAGATGTGGTTATAATGGTCCGAGTATCACTCAAATATTGAATGATTTGAGACTGAGGTGGCGGCCGGGTGGTAGGATTCGTACTCTGGACTGTGCTCAAGCCTTTTACCGGATCCATATAAGGAAGCCGGTGAGTCTACGGGTCCATAGTGCCTTCTATTCGAGCTCGAGAATGGTCTTTGGTCTAGGAGTAGGCCCATCAGGCCTTTATACGGTGTTGCTACATTTGATGAATGTTGCTTATTCTCAGCTGAGTGCCGAGGATCAACTTCTTCTACAAACTGCGAGCTTCTACATCTACCTCGATGATATTACCATCTACTGTGATCGAGAAGCTGTTGATGCTGCAGACCGGTTTGTGAATATGATGGAGAGTGTTTTCCTTCAAGCAGGCTTCGAGTTGCCTGCATCTAAGCAACATAATTCTGATAAAGAAATGCAGTTCAAGCATTTGGGTTTGAACTGGTGCTTTCGTGAAGGAAATCTCGTGCTGTCCTGCAGAAAGTCTATTCCTTCGGGCCTTAGATTTCCTGATGGTTCTTTCAATATGAAATGGACTGCTCGTCTACTTCTTGGTATTGCCGGTTGTGGTGGTACTGGTGTGGATCCCTGTCGATTGCATTGTGAAGCACGACTAGCAGGAGATTTACTCCGGTCCATCGCTGGGAAGGGGATGAAGGAGGCAGATGAGTTGCTCTCGATTGAGAATGGCTCTGCTGACTTCAACATCATTTCCTCGTGTTTTACGACTCTTGAGGAGTATTCTGCCCAACGATGTGAACACTGGTTTTATGGTGGTTCTAGTTTGGTGTGCTTTGTAGATGCTTCCCCAGTTGGTTACGGGTGGTGTATCAAGGTTGTGAATGGTACGGTCCCTATATCTGATATTATTCCGGAACTCTCTAAGCCAAATACAGAGGTGTGGGATTTGGCAGAGCAGGCTGGCATATGGCTGAGTACTAAAGCACAACGGAGCTGGCATATCAACAGGAAGGAGCTTGCTGCTATTGGGAAGCTCATGCTGTATTT
>NW_003204723.1:88615-89719 GCF_000006405.1 Perkinsus marinus ATCC 50983
GGTGATGTTGGTGTTAGTGGTATTAGTGGTGGTAGTGGTGGTAGTGGTGGCAATGGTGGTAATGGTAACAATGATGGTAATGGTGGTGATGATGTCGAAGTACTCGCTAACGCTATATATAGCGATCAAGATGACGACAGTGAGGATGATGACGAGCGGGGACCAGAAGACGATGCCGCGTGGCTAAGTGGGCTCGAGGACACCAAACCAGTCCGCAACCAGACCGTCGTCCATAACGTCATCACAAAATGCCGGGAGATGCTAAAGATGTTGAAGTTCTCCGGGAGGGCAGCTCGCATCATGGAGGATGTTCGCAGCAACATCCCTGATGAAGAGAAAGCTAACCTAAACTACGCAATAGATACGCCCACCCGCTGGAACTCAACAGTGGTAATGTTAGAGATGGTGCTTAAGAACGAGGCCAGCTTCGACCAGTTCCAGTTCCAAGCCAAAGTTAAAGCTGACAAACTTCAAGGCCAAATATGGAAAACAGTATGCAATTAGGGATTCGCCACGATAGATTATGAAAACATGCGAGACATTGTCAAGGTTTTGCGACCCTTCTTCAAAGCGACGCTTCCGAAGCGTGCAAGACTCTGGCAACTACACACTATCCCACACTCCCGAGGCTATACTCGGTGGTGGGATTCCTCAGGAGGTTCTTGGAAAACGATGGCAGCCAAGCAAGCTCGCACTCTACTTGCTTTTACAAGAACCTCTCGAGACTCCTGGGACCTCAAGTGGATCGTTACCTCGAGTACACTAAGATCAACAAGTGGGTGCAAGCAGGCAATTACTTACTACCTGAGACGCGGAGCCTATCATATCCTGGGCTCGCCAAGGTCACCGACGAAAACGGAAGAGCGGCGGTCACCAAGTGTATAACGGATATGGGCTGAGGAGCCAATGATCAACCTGACGATATGCAGAACAAGCCGATATCATCGGATGAGGAGGATGTTTCCGCAAGCTTTGCTACAAGAGCGAGACGACTACAGCCAATATGTCATTACGGACTGAACAGGCCTTGATGAAAGCGCTGGCGGATGCTCCGGTCTCCATCGCCATGTATGCCTCGGATCCCGATTTCCGCTTTTACGAATC
>NW_003204723.1:89819-95895 GCF_000006405.1 Perkinsus marinus ATCC 50983
CTGAGCACCACTGAGAAAAGCGGACATATATCTCCAACACTGCGCACTTACGTGTATCGAGTTTGTGTATTGCCGGCTCAGGCGTTCCACGTTAGAAGCGTTAACACGCCATGTGGTCGATGTCATCCTCTCCGGTGTCAAGCGGACTGAAGTATGTCACTATCGCTGCCAAGAAGACTCATTGCCCTTGATATATTGATCAAGTCGCTTACGACTTCGGAGAAAACCATCGGGGGGCGTTGAGGGTCGGCGCTTTACCCTCGAAAGGACTGTCCAAGAGACTTCTCCATTTATACACATTAATGGAAGGCTATAGTGGCGCTAGGCTAGGCTACATAATGAGATGGCCTAGCAGAACACAATAAGAGAAGAGAAGACGCTCATCAGAGAAACACATAACGATGATGGTCAGCTTCCATTCACATAGCAAAAGTACGAACACGATCCTGATCAGTTACTTGTACATGATAGGTGCGTGGAGACAAGTACACGGAATAGTTGTACGTAGGCGTTATGTTGAAGCCGCATCTTCATATCTGCCACTCAACCATCGACAGTATGCGAATACTACCCTTCAAAAGGTGTAATGAGCGAATGGAAATGCTCAATATGCCTCATATTCTACTCAAACGGTAGTCAGTCCTTCTCCTTTGAACCATATCGCATGCGTACAATACGAGCGTGCTCCTTCGGGCCATATCCCATGCGTACAATACGAGTGTGCTTCTTTGGACCATATCGCATGCATACACTGCGGAGAGTTCCTTTTTCAGCTTAGCCAAGCGTTGGACAATACCAGTCTCCCCCTCAGGAAGCACTCGAACTTCTCGCACAGTATCACGGTGCTCGGCTCCTCAAATGCCCATAATCATCTCATTCGTTCTTCTCCCATTGCTACCTTTGGTCAAGTGCTTGGATGAGGAAACTGTGGAGTTGGCTTTTATGGGTTTCAAACATAAGTAAGGTGGCAATCAGATCGTGTTGCATTATGATGTTTTGATTTGCAGGTTCGGTAAAAATTACGAGTCTAAGGAGGAAGAAGTCAAAAGGAATGCCATCTTTCAAGCCAACCTCCAGCACATCGAGCAAGTCAACGCTAAAGGTGGGTAACATCATATCGGCCATAAGCCGAGTGTCGAGCTATGCAGATCTGTCTTACAAGCTGGGCGTCAATGAGCATGCGGACCTCACACACGAGGAGTTCGCCGCTCTGAAACTCAGCACTTTGGATACGAGTACGAGGAGGGATGATGAGTTTGTTGTTGAAGGTAGGACCAGCTGAACATGCCAGCTTGAGCCTCTTTGTCTCAGTTAACACTACACAGCTCCCAACCTCGGTGGATTGGAGAAATAAGAGTGTATTAACCCCAGTTAAGGATCAAGAGTTCTGTGGGAGCTGCTGGGCTTTCTCCGCGATCGGTAAATCCCTTGGACGTGCTTGTGTGAACCTTTGCAATTTTCAGGTGCCCTCGAGGCGCAGTATGCCATTGCTACGGGTAAGCTCTTGTCACTCTCCGAGCAGCAGCTTGTGGATTGCAGTCACAAATATGGGACCAAGTAAGTGGCACCACATGCCTGTGTTTCTCATTGCATATTGATGCCATATTCTCTTGCATTTTCTCATTGCATTCTCTTGTGCATATTCCCTGTGGGAAACTCTCACACTGTTTTCATCTCAGGGGTTGTAGAGGAGGCTACATGGGGGATGCTTATGAGTACATAAAGTCAGCTGGCATCGATCAAGAGTCAACCTACCCTTATAAAGGTTGGGACGAGCCATGTCGCCCCCGTGAGAAAAAGGCTGACGGCATCCCGGTAAGATTAGTACTTAACAGTACTATCATCCTTTTCACAGGCCGGCGAGGTTACCGGCTCTTACATACTGTATTGGACTGAGCAGAGCTTGATGGACGCGCTGGCGTATGCTCCGGTCTCCGTCACCATGGATGCCTCGGGTGCCGATTTCGGACTTTACGAATCCGGAGTGTATTCGTCTAGTAAGATTTGCGCCCAATGCTGATGTGTACAGAATATTACGAGTTTAGCAACCTGTAATGGAACAGTTAATCACGCTGTTGTGGCGGTTGGTTATGGCACCGAAAATGGATCAGAGTAAGATCGAATAATGTAAATGTTCGCTGCAGTTTTTGTCTTGTTGTCAGTTACTTCATTTTCAAAAATTCTTGGGGATCCTCCTGGGGCATGGGTGGATACTTCTATTTGAAGCGGGGAGTTGGTGGTTTCGGTGAGCTTCCACACTCATCATGACATCCGCGAAATCGTCCTCTTCAGGTGAATGCAACATTCTCGAGTATATGGTTGTTCCGACGCTCAAGTCTCGCTAGATCCGCTGGAAGATTCAGTATCATCACGATTCGTCAATAGACATCATGAGAATTTGCTCTCAATAATGGTTCGCCTTCATTGTGCCAGAATAATCCCTTCCCCTTACCCGATCTTCGCTCTATCAGAGTGAAACCTTCAGAGCACCAGATGTTAAAGGTTTTACATTTCACAGGGCATTGGGGGTATTTATTTTTCCCAGTAAGTTCTCGTAAAACAGAGCTCGAGAGTTTCAGTATTTTGTTGTGTTTGATGAAGGAGTCGTTATAAGCAATATGAGGGAATGTCCACATGGCCAACTACATCATGTAGTCTACATGTGTCGGTGACAACATGAAAATTTGAAGGATGTCTGGGGCCCCCGGGGGGGTCTTATTGGTTTGAAACCAATGGTTTCTGAACACCACCCAAGTTCATAGACAAATTGCTATATTTTGCGAGAGAACTCCTGAGCTTAACTGAGTGATCGATGATATATCCCTCGAGAACTGCCCATAGACGTCGGAACTCAGCGACAACCTAATCTTGGGAATTTTCAACCTTCCAAGAAAACGTCAAGTTACTATACAAATCCTTCCTGTGACTAAACGCCATGCTATAGATCATCAAGCTGTACGGTCATGTTCTCCTCTGTGTATTGTATGCTGATAAATGGCATTGTGAGGAAATATTGTACACAAGTGTCTCCTGTAATTTTAGATTCTTGTGATACTAGTCTCCCTTGCTAGCCTAGCGTATACTTTATGATTACTGTATTGATCATTAGTTAAGAACCACTTGTTAATAACTCCTGTTGAGTTATCTAATCCTAGCAGACATAATCAAAATTTAATGCGTGTCAATTCGAATTGCAAAACAGAAAGAATGAACGTTTTACAAGATCAGTAAGAAACGATCGTAAAACATATCGTATGAATAATGCAATCATTGATATAGAGAAAGCAGCAGATAGTGAGAAGTTGGGGACGTAGCAGATGATCTGTTACGTCCCCAATTTTTCCACCATTCATCGTGATTTCGTAAAAGAAAAGGGATCCTACTTGTTGCGTGTAACCCTAGTGCCACTCGAGACAAAATTACTGCCTTCACCGGGCCCCCTTTTGCTCATAGAACTAGGACCAGTCTCTCAGCATAGTGGAAGTATCCATATAACAAGCATACACTAGGAGTTTGGTTGGCTAAATCGAACTCCCGATCGACTTATTGAGGCGCGTGCTAAAATGACCGTGCGCAGGCGCGCAAATTCCTCAAGCAGTTCTGTTGTCCGCAACCCAGATGGCCAAGAACAGCTTCCTAACTGCAGAAGAAAAGGCTATAATAGTGAAGTGGCTTGCTGATGGCATGAGAACGCTGGAAATCGCGAAGAAACTGGGCCGAGATCATCGTACAATCATTCGTTATACGAACGATCCTTCGAAAAAGTACACGCGGCGGGGTAGAGCATACAAAACTTCAGTGTCACCGCGAGAAAGGACCGATATCAAGCGGGCACTGAACAAGGACCCGCTATGCACCAGCAAAGAGATTTTTAAAGCTGCTGGGGTTGAAACAGGATCGAAAAGCACGCGATGCAAGATGTTACGTGACATTGCAAAAGTTAGAAAGGCTGATCCAAGCCGATTTTAACCGAAGTTCACAGGGAAGAGAGGGTCCAGTGGGCGCGGGGTAATACGAAGACAGACTTCGGAAAGGTATTGTGGACTGACGAGTCACGAGCAACCTTGGATGAACCCGACGGCTGGGCACGAGGATGGGTGCAAAATGGTGTCGAGTGTCCAGGCCGTTCAAAGAGACAGCAAAGTGGGGGAGGGTGTATGATAATATCATACATACTGATCATAATGATATGGGCAGGAATCGGGGGGGGAGGGGGTAATGGGCCCAGTTCGAGTGGAACAAGGCGTCAAAATGAATTCACAGGATTAGGAAGCTCGTTGTTCTCAGTCTGTAAGTCAACGAGTTAGATACACGAAGCTCCCGGGGAGGCCCGGGCCGTTTGCGGCCGTTTCCGGCCACTGAGGGTTGATAATAACAATATCGCGAGAAAACGTGACTTATGGTGATGGCCTTGTCAACTTTCCGTAGTCAAGGCAGCGTGGGTGAATCATTTTAGAGTGTCACAAGCGACTGGTGTTCCAGACTGAGATATTAGGCGACATTCGGTCACAGATATGCGACCATGGTATACCCCATAGGCATAAGTAGACACCCAGGCACTTAATTCTTTGAACGCCCACACTGCACAAGTACATTCAGTCACTTCTATATGATTATGTTGGTCAATAGTTAACCCTGGGTAATCGGAGATACTGGAAACGTAGTCATTCGTATTTCACGGTTCAGGCGTCCTTCGTCTACATGCTGCGCGTTGTAATCTGGGATAGCATTCTCTCCACTCTGTATAGCCTTGTGTTCCCTAGGAAGAGTCACAGTCCCACTTATTGAGGCTTGGACTATTGCTCGATCCATCGAGTTGTCTGAATATAATCACATCCTATGAGCCTTGATTACTCCTCCTCGGAGCATTCTTTTGCCTGAGTAGATCAAAGCACTCGGTGTTCGCATACACGCGTGACAGGACGAGCGCTTTTTGCCACTAGCCGTTTCATTTGGCTCGGCACTGGTTTGCATCCAATTTGGCTCTTTGGGTCAGTGGAACTTTGGGTTAAGGCACCTGTCCTGTCCGCTGACGCGGTCGACAAGTTGTCGTACCTGACCGCGAGTTGGAACCAGTTAACTTTAGGTTCTTCCGTTCCGTCCTAAATGTATTCGCGTGACACTAGCAATAGCAGGTCTAGTGGTGAGTGCCTGCATAACTTGCCTAATTTTCACCTTAAACACATCAGACATTTGCGATTACACCTTGCTTTCAGGGTCCAAAGACGCTTTTCCCGACGAGGACTGTATCGTTGAAATAAGTGGATCCCCTATCAATAACGGTGTGTCACGCAGCGCCTCGCTAACAGCGAGTCACATGACCCTTTCACCCAATTGTGCTATTCAGGCACTGTTCGAAGGAAAACTCCTCAACACAATCCACCAGAAACTCCAAGAAATGCCAAACGCTCGCTGTTGAAATCGCCCTCGATACTCTGCACAAGCCCGATCAAAAGAGTCAAAGCGAACAATGGTAGTGTCCAACACCGAACTAGTATATTTTCATCGTCGTACTATGATAGTATTATCAATTCAGACAAAAAGGCTAAACGTAACGACGACGGTTTTGAGAAGTACAAATTATACTTCGACAAGAACTCGATGGACAAGACCGTAACTTGCAAGCGGTGCAACAAGAGACTATCTCTCAACAAAGGATATAGTTCCTTGGAGACGCACCCTTGCTATAAGAAGGCTGCACAGCCAGCCGATGACTCCAACAAGAGAAAGCCAGCTCTAATGCAAAAATTATTGGCCAAGGCCGATTTCGAGAGAATAAGTGCGCTAGTTGTCGAAATGATAGGAATAAGCCATAACGGTTATGGCATAACCGCGAATGTGGCCAATGCTCCAGTCCTTTATCACAGATAGTCCTTGACGGATTGCCGTTATGTACCGTTGACCGTCCTGCCAGGACGGTCCTGGCTTGGTTGCGTCGATCAAGTACCTCACAGCCAGCAGATCCGATAAAGGATACAAGATACCGAGTCGAAGACAATAGGAAAGTGAGCCACATAAGACAAAGTGTTCAAGCGCTGAGCAGGTTACTAGACACGCATCTACACGGTCGTATCCA
>NW_003204723.1:95995-98564 GCF_000006405.1 Perkinsus marinus ATCC 50983
TCTACTCAAACGGTAGTCAGTCTTCTCTTTGAACTATATCGCATGCGTACATACGAGCGTGCTCTTCGGGCCATATCCCATGCGTACAATACGAGCGTGCTCCTGTGGACCATATCGCATGCGTACAATTCCGAGAATACGTTTTTCGGCTTAGCCAAGCGGTGGACAATACCACTGGTATTATACCAGTCTCCCCCTCAGGAAGCACTCGAACCTCCCGCACAGTATCACGGTGCTCGGCTCCTCAAATGCCCATAATCATCTCATTCGTTCTTCTCTCATTTCTACCTTTGGTCAAGTGCTTGGATGAGGGAACTGTGGAGTTGGCTTTCATGGGTTTTCAACATAAGTAAGGTGGCAATCAGATCGTATTGCATTATGATGTTTTGATTTGCAGGTTCGGTAAAAATTACGAGTCTAAGGAGGAAGAAGTCAAAAGAAATGCCATCTTTCAAGCCAACCTCCATCTCATCGAGCAAGTCAACGCTAAAAGTGAGTAACATCATATCCGCCGTCAGCCGAGTGCCGAGCTATGCAGATCTGTCTTACAAGCTGGGCGTCAATGAGTATGCGGATCTCACACACGAGGAGTTCGCCGCTCTGAAGCTCGGCACTTTGAAGATGAGTACGAGGAGGGATGATGAGTTTGTTGTTGAAGGTAGGACCAGCTGAGCATGCCAGCTTGAGCCTCTTTGTTTCAGCTGACACTACACAGCTCCCAACTTCGGTGGATTGGAGAAATAAGAGTGTATTATCCCCAGTTAAGGATCAAGGTTCCTGTGGGAGCTGCTGGGCTTTCTCCGCGGCCGGTAATTTCCTTGGACGTGCTTGTGTGAATCTTTGCAATTTTCAGGTGCTCTCGAGGCGCAGTATGCCATTGCTACGGGTAAGCTCCGGCCACTCTCCGAGCAGCAGCTTGTGGATTGCAGTCACAAATATGGGACCAAGTAAGTGGCACCACATGCCTGTGTTTCTCATTGCATATTGATGCCATATTCTCTTGCATTTTCTCATTGCATTCTCTTGTGCATATTTCCTGTGGGAAACTTTTACACTGTTCTCATCTTAGCGGTTGCTTCGGAGGTTTCATGGCGGATGCTTATAAGTACATAAAGTCAGCTGGCCTCGATCAAGAGTCAACCTACCCTTATAAAGGTGTTAACGAGCCATGTCGCCCCCGTGAAAAAAAGGCTGACGGCATCCCGGTAAGATTTGTACTCGACAGTACTATCATCTTTTTTATAGGCTGGCGAGGTTACCGGCGTTAACCTGCTAGCTAAGACTGAGCAGAGCTTGATGAAAGCGCTGGCGGATGCTCCGGTCTCCGTCGCCATGTATGCCTCGGATTTTCTCTTCCACCTTTACCTTTCCGGAGTGTATTCGTCTAGTAAGATTTGCGCCCGATGCTGATGTGTACAGAATATTACGGGTTTTAGCAACCTGTAATGGAGAGATTGATCACGCTGTTGTGGCGGTTGGATATGGCGCCGACGAAGGATCAGAGTAAGATCGAATAATATAAATGTTCGCTGCAATTTTTGTCTTGTTGTCAGTTACTTCATTCTCAAAAATTCTTGGGGATCCTCATGGGGCATGGGTGGATACTTCTTTCTGAAGCGAGGAGTTGGCGGTCACGGTGAGCTTCGACACTCATCATGACATCCGCGAAATCGTCCTCTTCAGGTGAATGCAACATTCTCGAGTATATGGTTGTTCCGACGCTCAAGTCTCGCTAGATCCGCTGGAAGATTCAGTATCATCACGATTCGTCAATAGCCATCATGAGAATTTGCTCTCAATAATCGTTCGCCTTCATTGTGCGAGAATAATCCCTTCCCCTTACCCGATCTTCGCTCTATCAGAGTGAAACCTTCAGAGCACCAGATGTTAAAGGTTTTACATTTCACAGGGCATTGGGGGTTTTTATTTTTCCCAGTAAGTTCTCGTAAAACAGAGCTCGAGAGTTTCAGTATTTTGTTGTGTTTGATGAAGGAGTCGTTATAAGCAATATGAGGGAATGTCCACATGGTCAACTACATCCAGGGTTGGTTATTGCGTGAAAAATACTCATACTTTTCATGAATGAAATAAACGGCTTGAATTGAACGAAAAAAACGGAAAAATTGATAAAAATTCGGTTGTGATTCGCTTGTGGATACAAATGATCTTCATAGATGATATTCATCTCTCAGTAGAATCTACTGAGAAGTGAATGTCATCTAAGATGCTGAATCAGCATCTGTGGATGGAACTCGACTAAAGCGAGTAACATGAAGGTATAGTAAGTACGAGCGGATGTTCTAAGACAATTTCTTCCATACAAGGCAGTGTAAATGCCTTATCTTCAGAAGCCTACAGTGCTTGGTCTTACGGCTTCGTAGTACGAAGCCGTAGGACCAAACACTGCCTGAACATTTATCTGGTAAAAGAGAGATTTTCTTTCACCTCAATGGGGAGGCCACGTAAGAACGAACATCTCATTCACCAGTACTTCGTCGAAACCGGCTTTCGGAGAGGTTCTGGAGGATCCGACGAGAGAAAGGAAAATTATCGATGTGTACTATGCGGT
>NW_003204723.1:98664-101881 GCF_000006405.1 Perkinsus marinus ATCC 50983
GGATCGGCATGCTCGCGAAACTTGATTTTGGAAAAGCCGAAGTACGCGGGATGTATGTTGTTCGCGGGGGTGAATATGCCAATCCGACCGTCCCCCGTGGCGTCGGCGTAGCAACAGAGTGGCCGGTGATGCAGTGCGGTCTCGTCAATCAAATTGCGGGGTGGCAGGTTGTCCATGCGGAATAGATGTAGCAGAGAGTCGACCGCTGAAGCGAGGAGGTTCGGGGGCGTTGGGATACCAAGACTCTTCCGGATGAGGACACGGGTGGGTCCTCGGCCAACCCGTCCGAAGAAGGCGTCACAGGCGAAGGATACCCTCCCGGCGAGTTTCGAAGTTACCAAAGCACCAGATTTCACGTCTAGGAGGTCGCAAATGAGCTTCGCGCGTCGGTCTTGAGTCAGAGAGACAATGCATTGCCCGTGTTCGAGATTCACGCGAAGACCGAGGAGGATATTGTCGTGAGAAGGAGGAATATCCTTCTTGTGTTTAATGCGGGCCCCAGTGAGTATTTCCATGACGAACTCGATCAAAGTCAAAGCTGAGGCGGATAGCTGGGGGACTTCGATGGGGAAAAAGTCGTCGAGGTAACTCAAGGCATTGACCAATCCCAGGGACCGAAGAACATGACAGTAAAACTCTCCAGTCCGTAGAAAGCTGGTGACGCTACTTGTAGCTCCAAATGGGCATGAGCCAGGAATGGTAGCTTGTGGAAGGCCCATAGAGTTCAGGTAGATACCAATTGTGTAAGGACGATGATCAGGACAGATTTTAAGTTGACGATAGGCATCTTCAAGGTCTGTACGTGAGAGATGTTTTGTGCCAGAGCCCAGTGCCTGGGCCACGAGCGCAATGTGAGAGAGCCGTGGCATAGAAACCTTATGATGAACTTCCGCGGTGTCGTTCAGTCGAACACCGTGCGAGCGGAATGCGTAGTTGGATATCAAACGGATCTTGTTGCTTTGATGAATAGCGAATATGGGAGAGCAGAAAGATGGAGCTTGAAGAGCAATATCGGGCGATAGAGGGCCTAGTGCTCTCCCTAGCAAGGCTTCTTGGCGGACATCCTCTTCTACGGCATGGATGAGGTTGGGGTCGGAGGGTCTGGTACGGCGGAGGTAGTTAATAATGTGCTCCAAATCGTTAGGGGAGGTGGTTAAGTCCGAGACTGTCTTCGATGGAATCTTAGGATGGTCGGACATATTGAAAAGACCACCATCTGTGATGTAACCAACTACAGGGAACCCGTGAGTGAGATGTGAGAGTAGCTGGTAGTCGCGGAAGCGAGTGACCTTGATGAGCCAGTCGATACATTCGAGATTCCAGTGATTACCGTCAGGAAGGAGACGTTGGCTGGCGCGACCCTGGTGACCCCAGAGGATCGAGAGAGCTTGATGATTGTGTTGCCGTATGAATCGGATCGAAGCTGGTGGCAGAGAGCTGTGTAACGCGAGGGAGCCACGAAGCATCGTGGGGAGAGTGGAAGAAGCCTCGGCAATATGAGTTATTGACGAAGACCAAGCTAAATGCTCGAGTGGCGTCACAGTAGCACCCGATAGCAGATTTAGCGACTGAAGATCACCGTGCAGCGGTTTACAGTACGGATAGCCGTAAGTAATCGAGTCTGGTTTGGTCGGGCGTAGGATGAAGAGGTCCTCGCTGAAGACGAACTCAAGCAGTGAATGTAAATGATGTTGGCGCAGTGCATGAGTGCCCTTCCGGATCAGGCGAGCCTGAAGGCTGCGCGACCCTCTACGCAGAGAGGTCATGTGAGTGAATGAAAGAGACGGCAGAAGTCCTGACTAGAACGGAAAGTCCCTAGCGGTACAGCGCTTGCCGAACGCCAGACTCTTATGGAAAGAAGCTAACTATACCGGGAACGAAGTCTATGTGCCAACAGGAAATAGGCGAGGAGAGAAGAAAAAAAAAGGGGAAAATTGGGTCAAGAGGAGATTAGTGTAGGAAACGGTACGCATTTGAGTCTGTGAGACCAGCGGAGCGAGGTTGGTCTGGGGTCGGATCTGGCTCGTCTGACGAGCGTTGAGAACGGCCTTTCCCTTTCCCTTTCCCTGTGCCAGCACCAGCGCCCTTGGACCGAGAAGGGGACGAGGGAGGCACAGGTGGTGGGAGGAATCCCGGGAAGCGGGCGAAGATCTCGATGAGCGGGAGACACCTAGGCAGAGCAATGAATGATTGATCAGTAGCTGATCACATTTAAAGCTAGCGTTACCTTGTGCCAGGGATGGCGAGAGAGCGGTCGGGGATGCGCCCGTCCACTGTAGCAGCATAGGCTTCAACCGGAATAGAATCTAGGAGGTAGCGGCACTTGCTAGTGCCTTCACGGCCGAAGCCGGCGTCGGCCATGCGACCGAGGAAGGCAAGAGCGGCAGTCGGAGAAATAACGTTCGCTAAGGTCAAGCGACCCACCAGTCCGAGAGCCGCCATGAGGGCGGTCGATAGGGCACCGAGACTAGCGGGATCAGGGGGGTTTATGCCTTTGACGCGCTGCCAGGCAGGCGGAAGGAAGCCGTGCCATGGTTGGTTTAAGAAGTTGCTCAAGGAAGGATGCTTGGGCAAACTTGCCACCAAGTGACCGAGCATGACGTCAGGAGGACCCGAAGAGGTGTGAGGTCCAGAGGGAAGAACCAGGCTTGGGTCCAGCTTGGGAAGACCGAGATGCGGGGTTGTTGTTGTTGAATCTGTGAGGACCTGCTGCAGAAAGGCGTTGGTCTGGGAGTCCATATCTGAGCCGTGTTCCGGGTCACGTGGGAGATCGGGTGACGGACCCGATGTGGGCAACTGGGTTGAAGAGGAGCGATCTTGTGAGATGCGTCTGCGAGACCGACGCGAAGCCTTGCGAGCCAAGAGAGAAGCTGATGTCTTAGACAATTGGCTGGGCTGAGAAGGACGGGCCCGCTTGCGTGAGGGTGGCATTCAGTCAAAAGGGGAAGAATGACTGAGGAGGCAAATCAGAGTCACTGGGGCGAGCAGCATAGCCGCATCGGCTCCCAGTACTACTGGGCCAGTAGGCGGCCACGGTTAGAAGAAAGATAGTCAGATGTTGGAATGTGGACGCTACAAGAACTGAGGCGGAGATGATAGTCGAGGGGGTGGGCCCTGATTTGAAAAGGGGGCAGCATCCCTCGGGAGGGGGAAGTCCTTCCCCGGAAGGGGAACAAGAAAGTGTACGCCGCGAGTAAATTCCGGCCAAATACTCGCT
>NW_003204723.1:101981-105235 GCF_000006405.1 Perkinsus marinus ATCC 50983
AAAAGAAACTAGATTTTCGTAGCATGAAAGTGCAAATGTTCGATTTTTGTAAACCGCTCAAAAGTAACAGTTGAAATTCGTGATTAGCCTCTATGACTACGCAACTGGCAGAATACAAGACAAAATTCGACCAGCAAAAGCTCACTCTCGTCCAATGAAGAAACTCGTTTAGAGACGTGCCGTTTACTTCTGTGAAAACTCCTTCTATTCAACGAAGATAAATTTCATGAATACCACCAAGATGTAGGTGACAAAAGGTATTGCTATGGTGTGAAATTATTCCTTTGGAATGCTTTCCTTCACGTTCTTGGGCGACCCTGGTTACCTTACGAGACTCTTACAGGAACAAGTTGTTCACTATTATCAAACCCGGATTAGAAAACGCACGTTCTTCACATTTGCAAATTAAATCGTAGCGAACGAGACAGAAATATTCACAGTGGCCCCATATTCATGATGAATAGAATGTTTCGAGTCAAAACGGCATACGTGGTGGACCAAAATAGACAGTGTCGTTGTCACGCTTATAGGCACTGCGCCAAACTCACTGTGAATTTGAATTCCTGAACTTTCGTGTTACTGTCGGTAATGTTTTAACATCTCCATTACACATTAGAATACATAACTAACAAGTTATTTCGCCCTTTTCTTTCGCACTGACATAGTTGTCTTACGGCGCGTGGAGTATTACGCGCACCTCCAGTGCGTGAAAAATGCACATGGTCAACTACATTTGTTGGTGACAATATGAAAACTGCGAGATTTTTTTTTGGAAAATTGTTATTGATTCCTGTACACCCCCACCCGAATTCGTGTAATTAGCGAGAAAACTCCTGAGCACCACTGAGAAAAGCGAACATATATCTTCCAACACTGCGCACCTTACGTGTATCGAGTTTGTGTATTTGCCGGCTCAGGCGTTCCACGTTAGAAGCGTTAACACGCCATGTGGTCGATGTCATCCTCTCCGGTGTCAAGCGGACCTGAAGTATGTCACTATCGCTGCCAAGAAGACTCATCGCCCTTAAATATATTGATCAAGTCGCTTACGACTTCGGAGAAAACCATCGGGGGGCGTTGAGGGTCGGCGCTTTACCCTCGAAAGGAGTGACTGTCCAAGAGACTTCTCCATTTATACACATTAATGGAAGGCTTTAGTGGCGCTAGGCTAGGCTACATAATGAGATGGTCTAGCAGAACACAACAAGAGAAAAAGAGACGCTCATGAGAGAAACAAATAACGATGATGGTCAGCTTCCATTCACATAGCAAAAGTACGAACACGATCCTGATCAGTTACTTGTACATGATAGGTGCGTGGAGACAAGTACACGGAATAGTTGTACGTAGGCGTTATGTTGAAGCCGCATCTTCATATCTGCCACTCAACCATCGACAGTATGCAAATATTACCCTTCAAAAGGTGTAATGAGCGAATGGAAATGCTCAATATGCCTCATATTCTACTCAAACGGTAGTCAGTCTTTCTCCTTTGAACCATATCGCATGCGTACAATACGAGCGTGCTCCTTCGGGCCATATCCCATGCGTACAATACGAGCGTGCTCCTTTGGACCATATCGCATGCGTACAATTCCGAGAATACGTTTTTCGGCTTAGCCAAGCGGTGGACAATACCAGTCTCCCCCTCAGGAAGCACTCGAACTTCTCGCACAGTATCACGGTGCTCGGCTCCTCAAATGCCCATAATCATCTCATTCGTTCTTCTCTCAATCCTACCTTTGGTCAAGTGCTTGGATGAGGAAACTGTGGAGTTGGCTTTCATGGGTTTTCAACATAAGTAAGGTGGCAATCAGATCGTATTGCATTATGATGTTTTGATTTGCAGGTTCGGTAAAAATTACGAGTCTAAGGAGGAAGAAGTCAAAAGGAATGCCATCTTTCAAGCCAACCTCCATCACATCGAGCATGTCAACGCTAAAAGTGAGTAACATCATATCGGCCATTAGCCGAGTGTCGAGCTATGCAGATCTGTCTTACAAGCTGGGCGTCAATGAGCATGCGGACCTCACACACGAGGAGTTCGCCGCTCTGAAGCTCGGCACTTTGGAGATGAGTACGAGAAGGGATGATAAGTTTGTTGTTGAAGGTGGGACCAGCTGAGCATGCCAGCTTGAGCCTCTTTGTTTCAGCTGACACTACACAGCTCCCAACTTCGGTGGATTGGAGGAATAAGAGTGTATTATCCCCAGTTAAGAATCAAGGTTCCTGTGGGAGCTGCTGGGCTTTCTCCGCGGCCGGTAATTTCCTTGGACGTGCTTGTGTGAATCTTTGCAATTTTCAGGTGCTCTCGAGGCGCAGTATGCCATCGCTACGGGTAAGCTCCGGCCACTCTCCGTGCAGGAGCTTGTGGATTGCAGTTCCAGCTATGGGAACAAGTAAGTGGCACCACATGCCTGTGTTTCTCATTGCATATTGATGCCATATTCTCTCGCATTTTCTCATTGCATTCTCTTGTGCATATTTCCTGTGGGAAACTTTTACACTGTTCTCATCTCAGGGGTTGCTTAGGAGGCCTCATGACGAATGCTTATAAGTACATAAAGTCAGCTGGCCTCGATCAAGAGTCAACCTACCCTTATAAAGGTTGGAACAAGCACTGTTTCCGCTCCAGTGAGAAAAAGGCTGACGGCATCCCGGTAAGATTTGTACTCAACCGTACTATCATCCTTTTGACAGGCTGGCGAGGTTACCGGCTCTCACATGCTAGCTCAGACTGAGCAGAGCTTGATGAAAGCGCTGGCGGCTGCTCCGGTCTCCCTCGCCATGTATGCCCGGGATCGTAATTTCCGCTTTTACCGTTCCGGAGTGTATTCGTCTAGTAAGATTTGCGCCCAATGCTGATGTGCACAGAATATTACGGGTTTTAGCAACCTGTAATGGAGAGATTGATCACGGTGTTGTGGCGGTTGGATATGGCGCCGACAAAGGATCAGAGTAAGATCGAATAATATAAATGTTCGCTGCAATTTTTGTCTTGTCAGTTACTTCATTCTCAAAAATTCTTGGGGATCCTCCTGGGGCATAGGTGGATACTTCTATTTAAAGCGGGGAGTTGGTGGTTTCGGTGAGCTTCCACACTCATCATGACATCCGCGAAATCGTTTTCTTCAGGTGAATGCAAAATTCTCGAGAATATGTGTGTTGCGACGCTCAAGTCTCGCTAGATCCGCTGGAAGATTCAGTATCATCACGATTCGTCAATAGCCATCATGAGAATTTGCTCTCAATAA
>NW_003210353.1:0-1947 GCF_000006405.1 Perkinsus marinus ATCC 50983
GCCCTCGTTGGCGTGACTTTCCTCTCCGGTGGTCAGTCTGAGGAGATGGCTTCCGTCAACCTCAACGCCATGAATGTCCTCCCTAAGGAGCGTCGCCCTTGGGTCCTCACCTTCTCTTATGGCCGTGCCCTTCAGGCTTCTACCATCAAGACTTGGGCTGGTAAGGCCGAGAACACCAAGGCTGCCCAGGCTGTCTTGCTCGCCCGCGCCAAGGCCAACTCTGAGGCTCAGCTCGGTAAGTACCAGGGTTCTTCCGATGCCACTGCCAACGAGTCCAACTATGTCAAGAACTATGTCTACTAAGCTCCTTGACGTTCGTTCCTAGATGGTAGAGTGAGGTCTTGTGATGATGGACTAGTCTGCGAATGACTGAGTCGCGTTTTACGCATTCGAGTTCCTTGTTCTATACATTAATGGTTTCTCTCTAATATTCGACGCCTGGAAGGGTTGTCACAAACCGTGTAGCACGACTACTTGTATTGGATTTGAGTTAGTCAATTGGACAGTAGTGACCATGGTCATTGCGATTCGAATACCCTCGAGGATGTGGATGGGAGGGTAGTCGAAGGTTTTTTAGGCGACGGTGTAAAGGATCCGGAAGACTTTTCTTGATGACCATTAGACTTATGGATTCTTCGGGAACTTCGCACTGATACCGGGGCTTGATTCATGGATAAAGCAGCGATGAACCTCGTTTTCTGTACTTCGTCGGTTGAAGGGAAGCTTCGCTCTTTCGTTAGTTCATCTCAAGCCGAAGTATGCGATGGATGTTGATGAGAACCTTGAGCATCGGGACTATACGAATGAATATGTTGGTCAGCGATACATTCTACGGCTTCTGCAACAGATAGGAGATGGACCTAACAGAATTTCCAAGGGTTCTGGAAAGTTCTAAAGGAAGTTCTCCTCGAACTTCCTTTCTCCTATTCAAGAGTTATCCCCCCTGAGGAGAACTCTCTTGAGTTCTAGCTGAATTATGACCCTCCGACTCGCTGGTTTCATCATTCCAACGGCTTGTGTCACGAAGCGATGGATTATAGCCATCGGGCCTATATATGAGACTGTGGAACGAGTCGTCAAGCCTTGTCCGCGTTACTATCACATTCCTTATGGACGTGGACGAGGTGGAGCTCCTACTGAACAGTATCGAATTTGATACAGCGAGGCAACACGAGGGTAGTCGAGGCCTGATAGAAAACGGCGATCAACCCCGTTTGGATGAGCTCTTAGCCGAACTCGATAGTGTGGTGATACGCCCGAGTTGCCACTGGCAGAAGGATGCCGAGTCTTAGGTAGGCGTCCGTGAAGAGCTGCGGCAGCACCAGAGCACCGCCGATAACACGGAGAAGTAGTTGTCGTTGATATCAAGCTGGTCTCGAGTTGGTGTACAGTAGACACACCCCTGCGAGCCCTCGTCGATGTACTGTCGTCTACGTTGGAGCTCGTGCTGCTCGTCCAGGCAGGAAGAGAGTAGTGATGCGCGGATCCGTCGACTCACCCAGGAGATCCGTCCTAAGCTAGACCCTAAGGATGGATCTCCTGAGTGTTCAGTGCCGAAGTCGCCCTCAGAGGGCCTCTATACTGCAGTACAGCACTCAGAGATCAGGTATGTGATAATATCAGATGCCTCACTTGCGACAAACGAGTTATCACACTTGTTGGTAAGCGATGGACTAGGTGAGGAGCATTGCTCATTCTCTGAGAGGGTATCTTTCCAGAGATGCCGACTATATGTTCTTTCGGAACTACTATCCAATTGAAGAGATGCTCGAGAGGGCCACAATGAGGAGCTGGGATCATACTGCATATTGCTGCCAGTGCCGAGGACTGGTAAGGACACCTCGGGGAGCTATCAGTACTCATTTCGAGATCACTTGGCGGTGCATACCAACGACGTGATGTCGCCGAATGATGGTATGGAGCATTCCCTCAGTCGACCAACTCGTC
>NW_003206871.1:0-1203 GCF_000006405.1 Perkinsus marinus ATCC 50983
ACGCTTGCACCGCCTACAACCGCTAACGCGGGGTGCTACGCTACGCTTGCACCGCCTACAACCGCTAACGCGGGGTGCTACGCTACGCTCGCACCAAACATTACCTATGCCTATGGGTCTAGACCATTTTGTCCTACTACATTGGGGTTATCTCTATCCACAGTCGTGGACGTGGGGTGCGGTCAGACAGTACAGTCTGAGCAAGAGATCCGTGGCCCCTACCAAAAAATGAAATCTAAGGATAAATTAGGCGTGTATCCTTCTCGCTCTCCAACGGCAACGAATATCGGGTGTGGTGGAAGGTGCTGTCTCATCAACTGTGATGGTATCGATGTCCCCAACATCGATAAGACTGACCTATCTGCAGAGCTGAAGGATGAATTAAAGAACCTAGCGAGACATATTGACGTCTCGAGAGGGACAGAGGCCGATCTGAGTCATCTACAGGATAGCATCGAGTTCAACAGCGACCTCAACACCTGTCTAAGACGATGTCAATCCGAAGACGAAGATCTGGCAAAGTTCCGAGATTATCTACTCGGCAAGCTTCCTAGAAGATCCGTGGGTATGAGGAGTACTACCTTTGATCGAATGGAGAGTCACTGTCATCTAGACCAAGACGGTATCATAAGGCAGAGGCCTTGGTATGAAGGTCCTTCTCGAGAGGATGACGTTGATGGGATGATCTATCTCGGTGGATCAAGATATGCTCGTCTGGTATGCAGTCTACTTTGCGTTATCTACCATTATGTCTTGGCACACACTGGACAGAGGAAGTTGCGGCTATATCTTCAGAGACGATTTATCGGTAAGGACGAGGAATCTACTTGAACGGTTATGCAAGCTATAATATTCACCCTACGTATGCATCATTGTGCCATGGGAAGGCGTCAATTCTATTGCTCGCGAAGGCAATCGATTCTGTCCGATCGTTCATTCTATGGCGAAATAAGAAGCTATTAGTGGTCGATGATGACGACAATGAGCTATTATCTATTTTTCGCTCAGCTATCGCGATAAAGATAGTAATCGTGACGAGGATATCATCTATTTCTTCTCTCATCTATCGCTGTATCGATAGTTGTCACTTATTCTTGTACTTGGTCATTGATGATGTATGGGTGCTCAAACGTCGCACGCGGGGTATGTGCCGGCTTCGCGGTGGCGCAAGATGTGAATCTCGCTCGCCCGAAATTCACTAGT
>NW_003202588.1:0-5003 GCF_000006405.1 Perkinsus marinus ATCC 50983
GGATAATCAGATAGCCACACGAGGGTGCTCAATGAAGATGCGCCTGGTAGCGGCATCAAATACCGTGCTTGCGCGAGAACCGTCGAGCCCACACTTTGGTATTCCGTGCTGATAACGAAACACCGTAGGACCATCGCGATCACCATTCCACGAAAAAGCCATCCATATTTACCGCGAGTACTCCCGCGGTTCTCAGGTAGCTCCAACGAAATTTCCGCGGGTGAAGTCAAACGCGAATCAGAAAATCTCCGATTCGGGCTGTCTCTGACAAAAACAAGGTGATTAGCCCGTCTCGCAACGTGACTAGCCCGCGTCGAAAAAGCAAATGATACGGTTGCTTGTTCCTCGCGTTTTGTACTGCCCATCGCCTGCTTAACAGGTCCTGTTGAGAAAGACAGTCATCGCTTCTTCGCCGGTCGATCGATTGTTCCTTTTTTCCTGGCGATCATATCAGGTTAAGCATAAGTACATACCTCGCTGAGCCGCAAGATGATACTCGACGAGTATCATCGTCGAGATGATACTATATCATCATATCATATCGTCGATACTCGATGATACTCTGCACTGCATTCGGGTATTACTCGTTGTGGTGGCTGTGCACGAGTCGAAAAACCGGATATGCTAAGAATGTGTGGAGGGGTGTAATGTAGTTTCTTTTGAAACAGTTATGATCATCGACTAGTGTTACTATCATTTGATGAATGAACCAACGCCAATCGCATTTTTGGAGTACTAGGGGTACTTTCGCTTTCTCATGTGGAACTAGTACCCCGATTCTGATTTACATGTTCTGAGTTGAACCAATGCGTTGTGTTCAATTGCCGTGATTCGTTGGTACTGCCAGGGACAGATAGCATGTCGTTCCGACTAAGAGGAGATCATCCTTACTCCAAAACTCGAAGTGCATGACTTCCTGTATAGCACATTGACTTGAACGCGGACGAGAGCAATACGGTTGAATAAAAGTAGGTAAGCTCTACGGTCAGATAATGCCGAGTGAGAGTAAGTCATTGAATAAAAGTCCTTCGTACAACCCCGATAAATCAGACTGCACGAACTTATGAGACGCTCATGAGCGACCTACCACGCTACTCGAAAATTGTGAGGCCACCTTTTGGACATCTGCTAGAAGATGCTTCGATATGAGTACCATTCACAGACAATGTGAACGCATCTAGCTTGTCGTTGAAGGGAATCCTTTCCCATTCGGTCGGATTGAAATGCATAAAGTCGGCGAAGTAGGTGAAGTTTGTATTAGTGGTATCCATGAAAAGTGTGGTACTTTTAGCATCAACTGTCCAAGGAATGGTACCAGTCACGTTAACGCCCACCTGCCTGCCACCCTCTATGTAGAAGTAGAGTATCTGGAGCAAGTCTGGAGCCCATGAGTGGAAGAAGATACTCCCAGTTAGCTTCAAATTCACGTCGGTGCAGTATTCCGACTTTGGTGGGAAGCACTGAACCATCGATGAAATGCCCAGAATGGCGATGATCTTCTTGAGGAAGGACATTGGGATAGAGTGAACGCGAGACACTCGAACACTTAACTGACTTGAATGGTTCTCTCTTAAGTTGTCAGCAGATGAAGGGATGACCCCCTCGAATTGTTAGCGGAACTTTCGCTAACAATTTGAGAGGAAGACATCGCTAATACCATATATGATGAGTTCCATAATGATGACGCATCCGAGCTCATATACACAGCTGCGATAAATGCTCTATTATGTAACAGAGCAGTCCTCCCCATTGGGGAGTCCCCAAAATAGGGTCTTGCGGTACCCGGTCACTTCTGTGCACTCTATCGTACCGTATGATAGAGTGCGTAGAAAACTACCACAACGTAGAGATGACTCAATACCAGAAGCCTTCTGGCAGAAGCTCAGGTTACAATTTCACGTTACCTGATTTGCAACTTAAGAAATACCATAGATCAATCCAAGGAGCACATGAACCGAATTATCAGGGTATACACGTACACTGCGTGAAGTTAACGGTCACGGGTGACGGCGTGAGCGGTATATCGTCTGATCGATCGTCCTGAAGCTTGCTGCTCGTACGAGCTATATCGCTGTGATTTGAATCAACTTCATTCAGGCGTTCGACCTCCTTACGATAAGTACCTCGTCATCCTATACTTTTACCACGATGGTTCCATGAAGGTAGTGTGCCTTGTACCAGCATAATGTTCAGCATTCGCCATGTGCATGCGTGCAGCCGTCGGTGAGCACAATAAAACTCTTCCAAGGGTCCGTTAGTAACACCTCAAACAATGGGCAGGAGAACGCACCAACGGATCACTCAGGAAGGGGGACGGACAATGAGAGAGCGAAGTCCGTAGCCCGCATCCTCCCGGATGGGAGGGTGGGCAAACAAAAAGAATACCCCCTGACGGTCGTTAGAGATCTCAGCGCGTGGGCTGACTTCGGCCACCGCGTGACACGGCAGGGTGACCTCTCGCCAGCTGCACATGCGTGCGGGTCTCCTCCGGCCCCCGAGAGTTTTACTTCGTTACACACCTGCACCGTCCAATAAGCGTCTCCTGGCAGTCCTTAGACTTTTCACGCTCCTTAAGGAATGTTGCATACTGGTTCTGCTATAGATAAACTGATTCATATTTTCTTGAAAGGGATGCAAGGGCCACTAATGTTGAACGAGTTGTGATATTGACCTGATATACCTTATGTGGTATGAGATAAGCGTTCCCGAGTTCGAACCCCACGGGAAACAAGTCAGGTAACAGGGATTCTGAAGGAAGCAGGCAAGGGTAGAAGATTGATTATTGTTACCTATTGGTGAGATACAAAATGGGTTATGGACTAGGTACACTGTGGTCTTCGTAAAGACGGGTAACACGATCCGAATTTGAGTACCAGATGAGGGAAAGCTGAGGAAGATTTCATTGAACGATTGCAGACTGTAATCTACAGTAAGGCATGTAACTCAACCTGTTTTGTATCCTACCGGTATCGACCTGTTTCGTATCCTATCGGAATCGACCTGTTTCGTATCTTATCGGGATCGACCTGTTTCGCTCTGACATTGTTCTCTCCCGAGCTAGTCGACGCTATATCGATGGATTATTGAGGAAACGAGTTTAACTTATCATTCTCCATCATGAGTATAGTCAGTCATTATTTCTGTGTAGTCTCATCAATACTCGAGCTGCCCCCGGCAGATCTGTCCTGATTTCGTCACCAGGATCATGTAAGTCAAGATCTCCAATCCGAGTACAGTAGACAATTCTGTGCATACGTACTCCTTCGTCTGTGCGCTGTACGTGAGAACACTGCACGCGTAAACACAGTCCCGCCTTCGCCTTACGATCGGTACGATTGGTTCTGACAGTCTACACTGTACGTCCCTGACCTATAAGACCCCCTTGTGTTACGCCAGTTACAGGACAACTATCCAGCTTGGGAGCCGATTTCTATGTTAGACTCTCCTTAGGGGAGTCCCCTATGCCGTTGCTACTTCAGAACTTCTGAATCAGAAGTAATCTCGTCTGCCTTGTTGATTCAGGATGCGACGGCAACATCGATCCCTTTCAAGGGAGCTACATTATAGCTCAGGGATCGGGGTTTCATGGATCTAACTCCAAGAGTTCTCAGTCAATCGATAGATTATATCTATCGTTTGACTGAACCAGACCTTACTTATTGGATCGTCAATTGGAGAACATTGACCTTAACTAAATCTATTAGATTTAGTTAAGGTTTTGCTCAGCTACCGGTTAAGTGTATCATCTAACGACCTCAATACCATAGATCGTCTTATTAAGGGTATGGAATCCTATCACAAGGTCGAAGATGTCATTGGTTACATCATCGCTGCCTTGGAAGCTAACAGTGATCTGGAGGAGTGATTATGAACTTATTTTCCTACGGCATCGTATTAAAGATCTATGCTATATCAAGACTAACTAAATCGTGTATGAAGATCATCAGAAGGGTAGAGGGAGAAGACTATATGATGATCATTATTCTTTTTATCTGAATAGTAGTAATGTTAGATCGTCTTAGTATTTCATTGTCGTCAAAGATAGCTATCATCGTCTAATTACTATATCGTCTCTTGCAGTCAATCTTGGGGATCATCGTATCTGATTATCGCTGGCGCCCACTGTGACGACACGATCGGGAAAGATCAGCGCAAGTCGTATCGCGCACGCCCGTATACCTGTAGAGTGATAAGTATCTGAGAGGATTGGATTCTGTAACCGCTGGGGCCGTATGCGGATCCTGATTCATGAATCTGAGTCCATGATTCAACTCACGCTCTGATCCTGATTCATGATTCAAGTCACACCTTGATTCGAGAGAACTGATTCAGATTCTTAGCTCAGGAGAAAGAGTCGAGATTTCTGAGTATGAGTACTTGAGACAGAGTCAGATTACGTAATCATGAGCAAGATCCTCGATCCTTGATTTTAATCAGCCGCTGAATCCGATTCCTGATCCTTAATCACGATTCAAGATTCAAATCTATACTCAATGGCTGATTCAGAGTTTTTGATACTGAGTCAGAGTATTTCATCAATTCGAGATTAAATACTCAGAGTTGGGATTTTTACTCGTGATTCGAGATTAATTCTCAGGAGTCGAGATTCTTTCACTCAACCTCAAAGCTGCTCAGATTCAAGATCGCAATCTCACCTTGAGCATGATCCGAGATCATACTCATGATGCACAAGCTCACAGTTTAACACGGGGATTAATCTTGATTCTGTGCCGGGGGTCCGGACCCCCGGTACCAAACCCTGATTCTGATTCTCGACCTTGATTCACGACTTCAGCGCGCGCCACGGTAGACCTTCTCAGCTCCTTGCGAGTACTACTCGCCGAGTAGGTTCTTAGAATGACCGTACCGGGGGATAGAACCTCGGCTTCGACCAATTGAATGCATATCCTTAACCAGTTGAGCTGTGAGATTATATAATACAAGACGCTGCAAGGAGGTATAGCGCACGTAGTACATACAGGATATTAGTATGACACTGCCCG
>NW_003202588.1:5103-9439 GCF_000006405.1 Perkinsus marinus ATCC 50983
GGTGTATGGAGGTATAGCGCATGTAGTACATGCAGCCACACGGTGTGAAGTTCACACTGTGAACTACGCATTCCTTAATGCGATTAATTGTTCAATAAAAACAATAAATGCCCTTCGTCGATCCTCTTGAGGGATTGTCCGATAACGACACCCGATCACGCTACCGGTTATCAAAGGAAGCTCTAGAAGGAAGCTCTAGCGCTGAGCTTCCTCTTAGAACTTCTGAGTTAGAAACCCGGAGTTAGTTGATTCCGAGTGAACATATTGAAAAGTTTGAAGTACGGATGTGTACAAGTGCGACCGAAGATCTTCTTCCGAAATTTTATCATTGCTGTAACGTAACGGGAAATCTGCATGCATTCGGGGCGAATCTACCAAGTTCAACTCTCGTACAGTGACGTTTTCTTCCTTTCTTGAAATTGTCACTTTCGGTTGTGGGGCGTAGCGACTATAATCTTCGTCTTGTCAAAAATGTCTGATTCAAACTCTGATTCCCTGATTCTCGAAAATACTCAGATTCAATGGAATCACCCGAAAAATCAGCCTCATGAGCAAGGCATATTGAGTAAGAGTATTAATCAGCCAAAAAATCAACTTTAGATTCTCGAATCAGCTCAGAGATCCACATGTCCTCGCGATGATCCTGATTTTTCGCTCCAGAGTAAAAAATCAGTGAATCAGGGGTTATTACTCACCATCTGATTTTTTCATCTGAGTAAATACTCTGACTCACCTGTTGCATCAGGATCCGCATACGGCCCCTGGTTGGAGCGACCTTGGAGTATTGATAGTATTAGAGTCTTATTACGGCTTTTTTTGCTTTAACGCTAGTCAGCGCCCTGAGTAAATCTGTAACTAATTGAATCCAAGTTAGTCTTGTCGCGCTGAGTCCGGGATGGTTATTACACGCAGTGTCTATCAAGAGTCTGGTGAGCCTATAGTATCGCTAAGAGCATCTAGGATTCCTCCATTAAGGACTAGATCATCCTCTGCTTCTTCTCTACAGCACAGTAACCATCATGCGTCCAACATAGCTATCACTACTGACGTCTCGTCAACCGTTCCACCCTCACAATACGTGCGCGAACAGGGGGGAGCTGGCTCCAGTTGTGCTTGCGTACCTGCCCATCCAGTACACTTGTCCTACTCCATTTCTAGTACGTACTGCTAACCATCTCGGGAGCTGTCAACCCGAACCGAGCGGGCCCATACCTTCCTCATCCTAGTAAGGTAGTGGTGATTATCAACTCAATGGAAATCAACATTCTGATCTTGAGGTTACATGCTGACACTATCAGCGTGAATATATCGATGGACATACGTACGACCCGATCGTTCCTTCGTAGAGTAACTCTTACTACAGTTACAACTGTTGAACTGCAGGAGGTTACAAGGGTATACACAACTGTTGTATATACTCTTGTAACTTCATACGCAATCATTTTATCAGTACGTTATTTCAACTAGGCAGGATGAGTGTTGAGCATGAAGTGGAGCGGTTGACACTGATAGAGACATCACATGTACATTTCGGAAACCTCAGAACATACAACGCGTTACGAGGCTGATTCATACTGAGGCCTGCCATCATCATCATCACTTTGAACAAGACGATTCTAATAGAATAATTCCTTCCCGAATGAATACCCAAACGGCTTCTTACACAGCGAATGGTCTCCACTTTTGCTCATGCGTGCAAACAGGTGAAGTACGATAAACTTCAGTAGATTACCAACAGGCAGTGATCACTTGCATCCTAATAGAAAGTCGAATATAATTATATACTAACAGGAGTACATATGATGGTCTGTGGAGTGGAACGAAAGGCTGCAGTACTCGAGATGTTAAGGTTCACGGGCCGATATATGTACACGCGTATTTTAGATTGTCCCTTCACGTGTAGCAAAGCTCCACCCGTTTTACGTGAAGTGGCGTTATACTCTGTGGAAGAAAAACAATAATCGTGAGATATATTCTTCACTTGCGTATTTTCATCTCACTAGGGTCGTGAAACTCCACTGTATGACCTCGATAGACATCACATCAAATTTAGTTGTAATACTCAGCCTTCGGTCATGTCTTTCGGTATCATCATTCTTCTAGCTACTACCACTACTCTGTTGTTGCATCTCTCAGGGTGTAGTAGTGAATCCGACTCTAGTACTACTACCACAACTCGCCCACTTCCCAACATACAGGCTCAAGCGTAAGCTCGATACAATGAGGATGTTCATATAACATTATTAGATTCACTACTACGCCTACTGGGAAAAAATGGTCACCTATGTCGGTCAAAGTTTCGGGGGGGAGTGCGAACTCAGCTGAAATGAAAGTGAAAACTGGTGAGTGACGTTGGAGGGTATGCATATGGTCATCAACTATATGTGTTGGATATAATACGAAAATTGAGGGAATTTATTGCTGGTTTCTGCACACTTCTAAAGTAGTGAGGAACTCCTGAGCATACTGTAACGCCGAACTCATCAGGAGTGTTGATACAGGCATAGGAAGTGTGTTGGATGATATACATATGGCCATCAACTGCTTGGTGACACTACGAAACTTCTGAGGAAATTGTTGTTGGCAAAATGTGCACACTCTGAGGAAAGTGAACATATACTCCCCTTCCTACTTTGCTGCGTGTTCAGATGCAGTCGACAAATGGCCAATCATAGGGTTCGGAGGCGCTGTTGCTGAGATGGCAGGATGGGCTATGAACCGCTTGAACCTCACTGAACAACAACGTCAACCATTTTTTGATATGTGAGCAGCGCGTAGGGAATTTTGGGAAATTTTTCCTTGGTTCTTTGTACACTTCTACTATAGGTAGTAGGGAAACTCCTGGGCTTAGCTGAGGAAAGTAAATATATATTCCTCCAATAGTGAGAAAAATAAGCGCTGTTGAGAAAAACACGAAAACAGTGTGGAGGGAAAATATGCACATGGTCATCAACTACATGTGTTGGTGATGATGACAATATGAAAATTGTGAAGAAATCCTCGTTGGTTTCTGTACACTTTTATAATTACTAAGGAAACTCCTTTCAACTTCTTTTCCAACGTCAATTAGTAGTACAGCGGTTGGGGTGTTTGTCAGGGTTAGCTGTTGGCAACAGCCTGACAGGCTGAGCCTGTTGCTGTGAAACAGCTCCCTGACGCTCTCGACTAGTCGTATATTTGGTGCCTTGTGAATGATTCACTGCCAAGTCTTGAGTGGTATACACTGGTGACTTGGCGTGCGCCACCGTGACGTACTACCGTAGTACTACTACGACTAGTCGAGGGCCCCTGTACTACTGAAAAAATATTGTTCATATCGTAGTTGGAGCAGAATTACTACACAGGTGCAACCTATAACCTCATGGATTTCATCCGACAATCTGCTACCAACATTGAATTCTTTATGCTCGGAAGCGCGAGCTTGTCGCGCTTTCCGGAGTATGTAACTACCCAATCTGGTACCACCTATATAAAGTTCAATGCGTCGAGCGACATTTCCCCCATTGCGTTGCGCAGTCGTTGAACTTGCTCCCTTAGTAAGGGACCCTTACAGAACCTACACAACCGAAGAAAGCGAACGTATATTCCTCCAACACTGTGAAAATCTCTGTGTCGGAGTAGGAATATATGTTTGCTTTTCTCAGCTGAGCTCAGGAGTTTCCTCACTAATTACAGAAGTTCGGATACAACTTTGTTAAAAATGTTCACCAAATGTTCACCAACCAACAAGAGTTTCTTCAGAATTTTCATATCATCATCACCAATACATGCAGCTGACCACCATGTGTATATTTTCCCACACTGCATACGAACACTCGAAAAAAACTAAATTTTTTTCCGTAAAATTTTTGCCATATTTTTTCTTCTCTACACACTCTGTTTTTGCAGGTATTTCGGCGACGACGGGGCCCGCTATAATTTCCTACGTCTCTGCATCCACACGACTTTCGACGATTACACGTTTGACGACGTACCTGATGATTTCGAATTGAAGCATTTTGATTATAATGTTAGCGGAGATCGAGAAAATTACAAATTCCAAACTGTTAAAAGAGTTCAGGAAATGGTACCAGAACTGACGATCATAGGTAAACTAAGTGGACGTGAATAAAACCAGTAGCGAAAAGTTTCATAATGCACTCGGCGGAGAATAATTTTGGAGTTTCACCACCCTAGTTATATGAAATTTCACGAATATTACATAGCGCGAATACCGCGTTTTTCACCGGGTATCACGCCACTTCATGTGAAAGCTTTACATGAAGATTAACAGTAAAACGGAGACATATACGCCTTATAAATCACATCGAGTATTGAATCATTTACTCACGTTGAC
>NW_003202588.1:9539-18427 GCF_000006405.1 Perkinsus marinus ATCC 50983
GACAATATGAGAAAATTTCGGGAAACTATTGTTAGTTTTGTACTGAAATTCTACAGTTGCTGAGGAAACTCCTGAACTCTGCTGAGGAAAGTAAAGAAATATTTCTCCAACACTGTATCAGCTCAGTGGAGGAAAATATGCCCATGGTCATCGAGTATGTTGTTGGTGATGACAATATGATTCTCAAAATTCTCTCAGAATTTTACTATTACATGAAAGTTCTGAGGAAATTTTGAGAATTCATTATCATTCCGTTTCTGTACATTTCTACTTTTTTGTATAATTAGTGTAATTGCAATTGAGTGAAACGAATATATATTTCATCCACAGGTGGACGCTTATGAGAAATTAGGAGTACCAATATGGGCGATAACGCAACAGAACGAACCACAGTAAGTTGGTAAAGTGAATATGAAATTGTGTGAGTAGTGATGTTTTGATAGGAATTATATAACTCAAAATTGGGCGACTTGCATTTTCACACCTGAGGCTCAGCTCGCCTTTATACGAGATCATTTGGGACCGGCGATGAAGGCGGCGAATAAAAGCACTAAGTTGTTATTCAATGATGACGATAAGAATTTCCTACCAGAAGTTGCTAAGTTGATTATTGAGGATGATGTCGCGGCTGAGTAAGAACTGTTTATCACTAGGCCTTCGTGACGAAGGGGCGGAGCTCACTTAGTCCACGTCTATTGATTAGATAAATGAATTTTACATAGGTCCTCGCTTCGATCCCCAGGTAGGACATTTTCCCGTCATTAAAGCTTATCGTGCATATCTCGTCGAGCTGCTCGTACAATCGAGTTTCCGGATTTTTGCCTACACCTAGGCATACAGAGGAGTCGTTTGATGTATCTGATAGCCTCCCACGCTTCGTGGTTAAGCCAGAATAATTCTGCACGCACTCACGCACGCACGCACAACGCGAAAGTGCCCGTTGTTGCGGTATATGCTCCACTCGCTTCGCTCGCTCCGCAACTTTTAGCAGTATGGGAAAATATGCACATGCTCAACAACTACTACGTGTGTTGGTGATGAGAATGTTGAAATTTTGAGAAATTCTTATTAGAGTTTCACACGCCATTTTACGTGAAGTGGCGTCGTAAAACTCGGTGAAAAACGCGATATTCGCGCTATGGCGTAGTCGTGAAATATGTTTTCACTAGTGTTTTTCATATCACTAGGGTGGTGAAACTCCATTGGCTTCTGTATGCTTCTGTCTGAACTCGTATGTAAACTTGTATAAACTCTGCTGAGAAAAGGAAATATATATTCCTCCAACACTGTATCTTGTCGCAGGTCAACTTCATTTTCTTGGTGGTGACAATATGAAAATTCTGTAGACATTTTGAGAGATTTTTGTTGCTTTCTGTACACGTGCCCAGTTCGAAATCCAGTCCTATGTTGCCAATGTCGAGCAATTCTTCGAGTCGTGTTTGTAGGACTGTACTATCCCTAGCAGCCTTTGGCAGCCACGTATTGTTGCCTTTTCTTTAGTTGAAAAAAAGCTAACATTTTTTATATGAGATTTGAATCGTATTATGTTTTCTTTTTTCAGATATGTCCACGGTGCCGGAATCCATTGGTATTTTTTTGACCAATATGATGCTCTCAAGGATTATAAAGAAAAATATTTAAGTCGATATCAGTTACTCTCCACTGAAAATGGTAGGCTGCTTTGGCGCTTTCTATGAAAAAGGGTGTCTTTTTCTGAGGAATTTTCGGAAACTTTACTATTTGCATTCTAATATTTTTAATACATTTTTAATATTATTTTTTTTAAGGCGCGCGAATTTTGCTGAAATTCCGACAAGGCTTGAATATTCAGTGTGAATCAAATGGTTATCAAGAATAGTATTTTCAACTTAACCTTCAAATTTTAAGGAGTTCGAAAGTCAACTTTTAGTAGTATCAACATGATAACAATGTGGATCGATTGACAGACGCGTTACGTAGTCTATAGTCGTACTAGGGTCAAATGGCAGAAAACTATCTTGGGAGTTTATATATTTGGAACTGTCGTATTGATCGTTACTCATATGCAAATATGGTCATCAACTACAGGTGTCGGTGATGACAATACGAAAATTCTGAGAAAATTTTGCGAAATTCTTTTTGGGTTTTGATCACTCCTACCCAAATTCATACATATACTTCTTTAACAAGTGAGTCAACCTCGGAGTTTGAGCAAAAATATAATTCACCAAACGTGGAGTTTCACAACCCGTTTTACGTGAAATTGCGGAATTTGCGGTGATATGCAGTAGTTGTGAAATATGTGTTTTGTTCATATCACTAGAGTGTTTGTATGTCCGTGTGTGATCAGCTCTGGGAAGTACCGATATCAACTTCCCCACGCCTTGGCAACTCGCAGTACGCATGCCCCATGGTGTTATTGTGGACTTTGTTACTGGTGGCTCACGGGCTTTCGTCGACTACAGTTTGACTGCAGTAACGATGATAAATTTGCCTTTTATTGTTTGATACTATTTTTTGTCAGGGTGCTGGAGGAAATGAGAATATTGTTCTTCTTGACAACGGAACTTTCATAGTGAGTTCGAGTGAGCTGCTGACGATAGGGTATATACAGCTCAAATAACTGTTGTACAGCTATAAAGTCTGTTAAGGGGTCAGCTATAGATTATACAAAGAAGAGCAAGAGAGCAAGATATCAAGTCAACTATGAATACTTATCAACATTTCTTTCGTATAAAATTGGAGTTTCACGACCCGTCTTACGTGAAGTGGTGTACTCTCTGGGAAAAACGCGATATGAAGTGAATTGAAAACACTTTACGTAAGACGAGTCACCCCATATCACGTAAAACATATGTTGTTGTTATTGTTATTGTTATTGTTATTGTTATTGTTATTGTTATTGTTATTGTTATTGTTATTGTTATTGTTATTGTTGTTGTTGTTTTTATTCAGGCTAAAGACGCGTATTATACATTTGGGCAAGTAACTCGTTATGTGAGGAAAGGATCATATCTTCTTTCCTCTGTTGAAGTAGTGAATCCCGGCAAACCCGCAGATGGTATACACCCGGCAGGGGTAGAGGCTATGGCTACTATCAATCCTGATAGAACTGAAGTCGTTGTTCTTGTGAGCTCATAGCATTTTATCATTTCAGTTCTCTAACAAAAGTCTTCTTTAGATAATACGTGATGAGGAAGACAAGGAGCATGCGTCTACGTTTGATATCGATGTTGAACTTGGTGACGGTCAGCATGTTACAGTTACCCTTGAGAATGTTGAGAACCTCAGTGTTTCAACACTCGTTGTAAAGGGTAGATTTTGACCCGTCTGCTATCCACGGATTCACCCAATGTGAATGTGGATGTCACGTGTCCAGGGTTCTTTCGGTTGACTTCGATTACGGAGTCTTGATATTATGTGAGAATTCTGAGACTATTATTATTCTTCTTGTTTGTCAACGATCGTTCATCAAGATCTTCAGTCCCATTTTCTATACTCTCATACTGAGTTGTGTATCGCGACATAGTCGAGCAACAATAATATATGCACACGGTCACCTACAGTGTTGAATCAAGACTTTGACTATGTGCATTAACACGCGAAGAGACACCAGTAGGAGATATTCTTTTCCTCCTTGTTTTTGTTGTGAAAAGCGTTGGTCCCTCGATTAGGAATCAAATTTTTGAGAACAATACGCTAACGGTCGCTCGTCGAGGTCTTCGTTTTCTATACTCTGGTACTGAGTTGTGTTGAGGGTAAGCCCCGCGAGATTGTCGAGCAAGGAGTAGGTTATTGTAGGACAATGTGCACGAGGTCAACTACGAGTGGAACTACCCTCATGGAAATCGGACGATTCGCGAAGTGGGGAGGGTCTCACAGGGCGAGTGTGGTGATTTTGGGGGAATAATACCATTCACATCATACTATGATTCTTGAGGGGACGTTATGTTCCCGAGTGGAAGTGTGAAGGTCTCCCGAGAGAGCAAGTTTACGGATAGCCGAAAGACAGATGACCGAATTTCAAGAGAAAAGCAAGACGTCAAGTCGTTGCTAAAGCAGTGATTCAGTCTGGTCACCTTCGGACCACACACCCAAGAACAGAGAAAGTTCCCCCAGAGTGCTTGAGAATTCCTGTTGGAAACCCGCAAGCTCTCTTAGTTAGGCATCAGACGAGATATCTTGGGTGTGACGGAGTTAATATTTTTTTCTATCTGAGATGAGGGGCATTCACTCGGGATCTGCACGGTGGCTGATTGGTATAGCCGTGTTTTATCCCGGGCACTGGATGCGTCACGGACGTCGACTGCTTCCCACATGGGTTTGTGAGATCCACCCTCGTCCGTGACATATTGTCAAAACTCCCATCACAGAACCTCCATCAACTGCGAACGGCATGGCGTGAAGGTCACTTCTGTTCACTGAATGAGATAAACTCTGTTATTTATTATCCTCATAGGCTCTCCGTCGTCCGAAGGTTGTGGGATGCTCTGTGAATAGTGGTCTCGTGGCCTAATGGATAAGGCGTTGGTCTTCGGAACCAAAGACTGTGGGTTCGAGTCCCACCGAGATCGTTTTATTCCCCACCGCGTCTCCTTTTTCGGCGGTATAGTATTTGGAAGATTCTGCGGTCTCGGAGTTTCATGTGTAGGGTGTTGATGTTAAAGTATACTAATGCTTAAAGTTAGTGTTATATTAATATTACTAGGATGGCACTTAAAGTTAGTGTTATATTAATATTACTAGGATGGCACTTAAAGTTAGTGTTATATTAATATTACTAGGATGGCACTTAAAGTTAGTGTTATATTAATATTACTAGGATGGCACTTAAAGTTAGTGTTATATTAATATTACTAGGATGGCACTTAAAGTTAGTGTTATATTAATATTACTAGGATGGCACTCAAAGTTAGTGTTATATTAATATTACTAGGATGGCACTTAAAGTTAGTGTTATATTAATATAATTAATAATGACCACTCTGAGTGAGAGTTCGGTAGAAAGAGTCTTAAAGATCTGTGATGAAGTCTCCAAAGATGTCGGTATGGAGACAACGCCTTTCGTCGTCGATTGGTAATTGCCATATTTACGTGAGGATTTCAATTTTGATGATTAGGAAAAACAAATCGGAAAATTATATTCTCAGCATATTAGTAACACTACTGTTGGACATACGAACTGCTTTGTATAAATTTTATCATATTTCAAATTGTCATCACCAACAAATGTAGTTGATGACCATGTGCATATTTCTCGATAATTTTAACGCGTTTTAGCGAACTAAACACTTATGGATAATTAGATTTTCTAGATGGCATTTTTCAAGACTACGTAACGCTTCTAAAACCTTGGTGTCAATCGATTCACATTGTTATCATGTTGATATTACTAAAAGTCGACTTTCGAACTCCCAAAAATTTGAAGGCGAAGTTGAAAATATTATTCTGGATAAGCATTTGGTCCACACGGCAGGAATCAGTGTTGGAATAAATTTCCTCACTAATTATACAAGTTTACATACAAATTCGGGTAGAAGTGTATGGAAACCAATAGGAATTCTCTCAATTTTCATTCTCAAAATTTCACCTACATATATATGTAGTTGACTACGTGCATATCTTTCCATACCGGCAAAAAGTGATAGTTAAATTTCGGAGTGAAACTTCATTAATATTTTCCGCAGGTACAACGACTTTCGAATAGAAGTTGCTCCGGAATTACCACAACTAATTGAAGTTTCCGGAAGGAATCGTTTGGGCGTGATTTGCATTTCTAACAAAAATTTCTTTCGAGGTGAGTTTTGATATTTTTCATTTTTCATCATTTATACCATCAGTTTCGCCGTGATGTTTTCCATATATGAAATTTTTTCAGATCGGCCGTTTCCCTATAATCTGTTTTTATACATCTTTCTTGTGTGAAAATGTTTTTTTATATATGTTTTTGGTGATGATGACAATCTTATTTTTCCGCACGATGCGAATGATAGCGGAAATTTTTGTCAGCGAAAATTTTCATTTACTCATTGTAGCGTTATTTTCTGTAGGTCATTCGAAATTTCTGAGTATTTTCTCTCATTTCACAAAGGCTTTGTGCACGCGAATGCAGAATTTTCTGCATTTTTTTCACATTAGTTCTGATGAAAATTTATGATTTTTTTGATAGAATTTAGCTCAGAGACCATGAAAAGAAATATACAAAACTGAGCTTAATGAATCTACTTGCGAAAAAAAATTTTAGGCATAAAAATTACGCGCCTTAGAACTTGCGACCAACTAAAGAGTGTCTTCCAGGAAAGCGTATAGTTTTGAGAAATAACGTTACCCAGGCAATGGGGAAAATGATGGTCCTAATGTGATTATGACATTTCTAACTCATTGAAGAATGTGTTGCTTGCCATACGCGGAATATTCAAAATGAGTTACCCCTTCTCGGTAACCTTATAGGTTCCTGGATGATTTCACATTGTGTTGTGTAGCGGCGAATATGCAACTACATGTGTGGTTAAAATTTTGAGGATGAAAATTGAGGAAATTCTCACTGGTTTCTGTAGGCTTCTAATCGAGTTTGTATGTATAAGTAGTACAATTAGTGAGGAAACTACTGAAATCAGCTGAGGAAACCAAACATCATTTATACCAACAACAACGACATCGGTGTTACACCACCCTAGTGATATGAAAAACACTAGTAAAAAATATATTTCACGACTACTGCATATCACCGCGAATATCGCAGAGTATTGCACCACTTCGCGTAAAACTGGTTGTGAACTCCAGTGTTGGAGGAATATATATTTCCTTTCCTCAGCAGAGTTTATACAAGTTTACATACGAATTCAGACAGAAGCATACAGAAACCAACAATAAGACTCTCTGAAAATTCCAACATTGTTATCACCAAACTCCAATGTTATGTAGGTGCTGTTCTTGAGGCTTATAGTGAGCGTAGCAGAGACGGTGAAAAGGTGGGGGGAAAGTTCGATTTCGTTTCGGAGGGCAGCGATTTCATCGGGAGAAAACTGAAACCGTAGGAGCTTACCGGCGTTTTATTTATAACACTTTGCGAATCTCAGATTGTTGGTTGAAGAGCTGTCGTGTGAGGATCATATCGTTACGGTCATGAATGTAGACAAGCCGCCTTTTTTACACGTAAATTGGAAGAATTTCGGGTGGTTTTACTATTCAGGAAAGCAAAGACTCTGGTGATCCTGCGGTAAAATTGATGTTCTTGTATGCTGCATTAACTTCATATGATCATATTCATTGGAGTTTCACAACCCGTAAATGGCGCGATGTTAGGTGGAAAACCCGATATTCGCGGTGATATGCAGAAGTCGTGAAATATTGTTTTTCATATCACTAGGGTGAAATTACAGTTGGAGTATATGTTCGCTTTCCTCAAGGGTTGGAGTATAAAATTTTCCGAAATTTTAATATTATCACTAGGTACAATCACTCGGTCAAGTTGCCGGTCTCGATATGCATTTATCCCCGGAGTTTTTACAAGAAGGGCCTGAGAAAACCGAATGGGAAGTTGAAGTGCGAGAGGCCATGCATGATGTGCGCGATAAGGATCTCTGGGGTTCCGCGTATGATAAAGTGAGTCAGCGTGTGTGTGTGGGGGAAAATATGCACATAGTAAACCGCATGTGTTGGCGATGATTACAATATGAAAATTTTGAGGAAATTTCTGTGCACTTCTGAACGAATTCGTGTGTGAACTTGTACAGTAAGTGAGGAAATTCCTGAGGCCAGCCGGAAAAAGCGACCATATATTCCAACACCGCTTGAAGTAGATTAATAACAGTGAGGGAAGGGAGAATATGCGCATGGTCATCATCTGGTGATAATATGAAAATTATGAGAAAATTTTGGGAAATTTTCGTTGATTTCCATACTGAGGAAACTCCCAAGCTCAGTTGAGGAGAGCGAACATGTATTCTAATACTATCTGGGAAAAAAGGCGTTAGGATGAAATAGCGCGGAAAAAAGGAATAAAAATTGATAAAATAACGCGCTGTCACAGAGGTTGATATTTTTACACGTTGGAATTGTGGTGAAATATGCACATGGTCATCAACTACATGTGTTGGTGATGATGACAATATGAAAATTGTGAGGAAATTTTTCGATTTTTTGTCGGTTTCTGTACACCAAAACTGTCATGTAAAATTGTATAATTCGTGAGGAACTCAGCTGCAGAAAGCGAGGTAATATTCCTCCAACACTGCGGAATACATTTTATTCGATTTTTCTAAACATTTTTGTGAGCACGCAGCACTGATCAGCAACTGGTGAAATTCGCTCTACCTCCTAGATTAGAAAAAAAATTGAAGTTGTGGAAAAATGAAGTTTCAACAGTTTTACGCGAAGTGGCGTCGTAAACTCGGTGAAAAAGGCGATATTCGCGGTGATATGCAGTAGTTGTTCATATCACTAGGGTGGTGAAACTCCATCATATGTGAATAAGTAGAGTTAGATTTATCGTAGTTTTCGCGTAGGTTCTACCCTTGAACCTCCATCCGAAGTACGGCGGATGGTATGCGTATCGTCTAGTTATTGTTATCGATCTCGAAGTAAGTGGAAAACATCGTATGCGTATTCGTGATATTATAAATTTTTACGCAAGTGGTGACAGTTTGGAGGAAAAAAATTGTCAACTAAATATTTTGGTGATGACATTATGGAAATTTTGGGAAATTATCATTGATTTTTATGAGTTTCTACCCTAGTTCGTACGAAGATCTCAATTAATAGTGAGGAAACTACTAAGCTCAGCTGAGGAAAGTGAACATAAATTCCGATGGTGAGCCGCGAAGTAGTGAATTTACATTTTACATTTTTATCAATGTAAAACTACAGTTTAGGAAATAACCTTCAAGAATCGATACTTAGAGGTGTGG